>NC_139922.1:27860450-28047950 GCF_963514095.1 Eutrigla gurnardus | reverse complement strand
CTCAACTTCAAGCCAATTCTCAAAACAGAGGAGGGCAACCTTCAATGTTGGATCTACAAATGTCACTCATAGGGAGAATTCATCATAACTATCATGATTATTTTTTGTTCTGTCCTCTAGAGAGATCAGGAAAAATGAATGTAAAGGATAAATACAATCATGTAAAGTAGAAATATAGTGTTTTATTCTTAGGATGGACACATGGTTTATGTACTTAATGTATTGAAGATTTTTGTATTAGTATGGAATAAGGCTGGAAAAGCATAGTGCTTCTTTCCTACTCCTTTTATTCACAAATGTATGAGATATCTTGTTTTGTGTTTTTTTTTCTTTAAAATCTATTTTATTGATTATTTTTTTAAATGTTTGAAATAAAGTTTATTCTAATCTATTCTATGATATCTTATATAGTGATGTGAGGCACTGCTGGGGAGAGTTTGTCTGTCTACAGTATCTAGAAAATCTGCTGAGAAAAATAATGAAAGAAAGTGCAAGTGCACATCACTAAAAAGGTAAAGGTTATGAACATCTTGTTATTTTCCTGTGTTTTAAATGTCAGCAATGTAAACAATGGTGTATACCGGAGCTTTTCAGCCAACTGCGTGATGTGAAAAGAGACAAATTCTCTTGCTTTAGCATGATCGGAGGCCATAAGCCAACAGTCCACGTGAATGCATGTAAACATTCCTGATGGTTGCCTTTTGTTTTTTTCAAAAGTGCTCATCTTTGGATGCACAGAAAAGGCTCACAGCCGACGCACTCCCCGTAAATATGCAGTGAAACCTCAGGACAAAGAGTTTGACATTGAAATAAAAAGCATGAGATAAAATACCTCATGGAAAAATGCCGGGAGGCAGCGAAAAGGCAGGTGAAGAAAATATGGAAATATGAAGGAGAGCAAAGTGGATGATATAGGTATTTAGCTACATACAGAACCTAAAATGGTGCCAATGGACCTCTTCGTTGCCGCGGGTGAT
The DNA here is from genome assembly GCF_963514095.1 of Eutrigla gurnardus. Taxonomy (NCBI): domain Eukaryota; kingdom Metazoa; phylum Chordata; class Actinopteri; order Perciformes; family Triglidae; genus Eutrigla; species Eutrigla gurnardus. Next base: position 28,046,973 of record NC_139922.1, on the reverse strand, counting down.
GATGTAAAAGGGCTCTTAGCCTGGATTTCTATGATGACAGACATTACCAAGGCTTAGATAGCTTGTGTACAATGAACTACAATTTAATGCCTGAGATGGTCACTGAGTCACCGTTCTTACATCCAGATTTTTTCTGGAAAAAAAGAAATTTGATTAAAATCATTCTTGTCTGTCCATAATAGAATTAACATGCAAGGAAAATTAATTATGCATTGCCATGATTGAGTTTTTGCTTTTAATCACGACAATTTCAGGCTTGACGAAGCTCAGATTGGCCAATTTAAGAAGAGGTTAATGGGTTCTTATTATGGTTGGATTTCTCATTGCACTGTGAGAATGGGCTGAACAACAAGGAGAGCCTGAGTGACCGGCCTCTCTGATGGAACGGCTACTGTAAAAAAAACTCACTTTCATTGTGAAGAACACTACATTATCATCCTTTTAATGTGCGAATGGGGAATTATTTCAGACTGCTGAAGGCTAATGGATCGCATGAAGTAAAGAAGGAAAAAAAAAGTGGTGCTTGTCTCGGAAGAGTCCCATTACAGGGCCGATGCAGAATGAAACTGTTTCAGTGTTAGGGGAGGTCAGGATATGAGATTTCAATATCACGTCACAACCAAATTTTCATCGCTTCCCTTGAGTCGATGATTTGTTCTCAACAAACTTGGGGGCCGAGCGAACCAATATCCATCTTCATTTTCATTTTGTAGATATCCAAAATGCTCCGGTCTATTTAAGGCTCTTTGATTTTAATGCTCTCTCACACACACACACACACACACACACACAATACATATCTGTGCACAATGCAGCACACCATAGATATCATAGCGTCAACGATTAGCTGTGACATGTAACCGAGATTATGCTATGTGCTATTTTATGTATTTAATATGTTTTTAATACGTTTTTAATACGTTTTCTGTTTTTTTAACATGTAAGGTGACCTTGGGTGTTTGAAAGGCGACAAATAAAATGTATTATTATTATTTTTATTATTATGCCGAAAATCCATTTAATCCCGACATCCATAATTATGTTTTAACACTAGCTGTACAATATGCTGGTTATTATGTTTAGGGGTAATTTACTTGGTCAAATCTGATTGGTCAAATCATGTTTTTTTCTTCTTTCTTTGCTCATTGATTGAAAAAGTCGACTATTTGGGGTCACCCCTATTATGTTTATTGTGTTATTTATTATCATTATGTCTTTTTGAAGATGTTCGTTGTAGGATTGTACATCCGTACAGAATGCTGGAGAAAAGTATCGTTGTAAAAGAATGTTCTATTCTGCTACATTCGCAGCACATAAGATTCATAGTGCTTCATTAACATTTCACAACGAAACCACCAGTTTCCCTCCCAAGCCGCCAAAGTGTGTTTTTGTTGCCAGAGAAGTGACCTCTCTCCGGATGCATCCCGCTCCCATCGGAGTCAAAGTCTGCTTCTTGTTCTTTCCTACTCCCACAATGCACCGTTCAACCCGACCACCTGCTTTACAACGGCACACAAACGCACCATTTCCTTTACTTCTAGAGAGCTTTTCTGCAAAACAAAACAGTATATATGTCATTTCGAGGAAACAGACTCTTGTAAGATTTACATACCGTGAATAAGATAATGAGCAAATAGACTCAATATTTTTACAGTGCATGTCTGATTCAGGGACCCTGGGAGTCCAAAAAGCCGCTACCAGAGGTAGTTTTGCTTCCATTTACCCCATCAGGACCAAGTGGTTTGAAACGAGAACATTCTTACGTAAAAAAAAAAACGTGGAGCTCTTTGCTCTGGAGGCTAATTACTCGATGTGATTTATTGCTTTTGGGGAATGATAAAATATGTAAACCCTCCAGGTGCCTGCAGTTAAAAGTTGTTGAAAGTTGCATTTCTTTGTCAGCTTTTTACAACCGTTAATCAGACGATGCAAAAAATACGATACAATAAAGTTCATTTCTGCTTTCCACTACCAGCTTTGCTTTTCTGAGTTCAGTCCCAGCCAAGTTTAGGCTAACGCTACCGCTAACATTTGCATTTGCTTTGTTCTTGTTCATCTGGCTCGTTTTAAGTCACAGTGAAATGAAATTGTGACTTTCATTGAATTTGGAGCTAGTATATATTCAATGTTAATTTGGGATTTGATTGGATATTTAAAGGTTTTATATTAATAGGTTCCATGAAGCTATAATTATATTATTATTAAGTTCACCAATAATCGTGAATATTGTCATGTGCAGCCTGATAAAAAAAAAAGACCCACACACTCACTTCTTTTTATATATCCATTGCTTATGCAGGGAGCCCTTTATGATTTATAATAAGCTTAAACTAGTTAAAAGTTTGTTTTTCCACTAAAAAGGATGTTCACTCAAAAACTCTCTCTGTGATGCAATAAAAACATTTGTTTCTGAACAAAAAGTAAAGTAAAGTGCCAATCAAGAGTTTGATTATTAGGATAATACCATGAATTATGTAGTTCAGGTGAATCGTGGCTCTACATGTGAATACAATGAATGCTCGCTGTTTTTCCACTTTCTTCACGTAAGAAAAGCCTTTTGATTGGTTTTAAATAGTATTTTCTTTGTGTTGTCGCGGCGAACAAAACGATGTGTTTTGACAGAAGTCCTCCACTCAATACAAGGACAGCATCGTAGACGGTAAGTAATAAGAGATAAAAATCTAAAAATTAAATAATGTAAAAGAGCTCCTCCATTCTGTTGAAACTAATATTTTCTGTTGGGTATCAAATAAAAAGTAAGAAAAGGAGAACTTATGTTTGTCGTGCCGACTCCAGAGAGCTCCATAGAAACTCCATAGAAACCAACAACCAGAGGCAGCTATAAGCTTCGTTTAGCTCGTTATTTTTCCTCAGACGTGAACACTTTAAAACTTGTAGGTGAAGTCAAGGTCGACTTTGTTTCTTTATTTATTTAGGATTCAGAAGAATGTCAGCAGAGCACAGAAAATTGCTGAGCAAATGCATATTATTCACAACATGGAAGATTAATCGTCTCCATAGCAACTGATCTTCATTTTTTCTGCGAGACAATAAACAGACAATAAGGTCAAGAGCAACGTAGAAGTGCAAGTCATGAGTCATATTTTCAATGAAGGAGAAGAACCGAGCGGAGGCGAGAAGAAGAAGATGGAAAAGTTTTTACGGAGAGAGAGAGAGAGAGAGAGAGAGAGAGAGAGAGAGAGAGAGAGCAATTAATCCGTCTTAATTTGCCTATTTTCGACATAAACAACAACATGCTGAACTCAGAGTCAACAATGAACGCCGCTGTCTGCTGAAAGTGTGATTTATTGCTCGCCACGTTTCTCTGCGTCTTCGCCCGTCGGTGCAAATCAGGATGACAATCGTGAATGTTAACAAAAATAGATAGAACGACTCGGGACAAGGACAACAAAAGGTGGACAGAGAATAGACAAGACTGCTATAAACACCCACTTTCAGACGGATGACATTTTGTAACCATGACGACGCCGATGAGCAGAGAAAACAGAGAACTTTGAGTTTATCGCAAGGAGAAACTGAACAAAACGTTTCCCTCTACATAGGGCCGCCATCCCGATAATAATAATAATAATAATGATAATTCATATTATAATAATCATTCCATATATTTATAATGATACATATCACAATATAGTAGTGACAGGTAATTAAATAAATAAATATATGAAACAACCACATGGAAAAGCCTCTTTTTGTTTCCTCATGTTGAGATATGAATCGACTGAAACGCTTTATTGCAAATGTACATTTTATGTGAAATCACAGAGAATATGATTAAATATGACTTTACATGCACACAACTACTGTAGATTAACACAACAGTTTGATTTAAATACACTGGTTGTTATCATCAGTTTAGACGGCATAATTGTGCATCACCATCTCGCTGCACAACTTCATCAGAGTTTGATTTTCACCAGCGAGACGATGAATTATCATAATGAATTTCAGCCGTGACTCCACATCAGCGGACGTCCTCGCGGAAAGCAGAGCGAGGCTTCGGGCCGAACGGTCAGCTGAGCAATAAAGTAACGGGCCGCTCGCAGAACCGAGCTGACATTTTAGCTCCAGCTGGTTTTTCTATTAACGTCATCCGGCGAAGGACAGATGTACTCGTTTGATTTCATGATTAAGATTGTAAACACATTGACCCGAACGGCACCAAACATCCCAGATGCTTTTTCCAGCAGAGAGGGCTGCCATTCACCGCTGATGAGGTTAGGTTTTGAGGCTTTGCTTCCATCTTTATATTTTCAAGTCGTTTAAAAAAGATGCTTAATTTGAATATTCAGAGCTGTGAACTCGGCGAGCACTTAACGAAGAACGAATAGCGTAGCCACCGGCAACCGTGCTGACAGAGCTAACGCTGTGTGAGAATTTATTATTACTAACACGGAAGTCTCAATCTCTAGTTTCAAGTCTCCTTCAATGCAGCACGATGCTCGTTTATTAAATTATCATCACATTCAGTTGTACTTAGCTCCACCCTCTCGTGTCAATTCTGGTTCCAAAAAAAACCAAGATGGCCGTCAGCTGAGAACCAAAATGCCGAACTTGAGGCTTCGAAACCAAGAATCCATAACAACCAACGTGACAATGTCAGAGTTCCTAAATTCCTGCAAAAACGACATTCCCATCAGCCTCAGCTGTACATGATTAGTGCTAACTCTTAGCTTGCTAGCATGCTAAGCTAAGATGGCGACCACAGTAAAAAAAAAAAAAATAGTGCCTGTGAAGCATGTTCACAGTGTTATGAAAGCATTTTAAAAAACTAACAACTCTTTTCTTTCTGGTCTCTTGTAGCATTAATGCCTTAATAAATAATTAATAACTAAATATGCAACGATAATTACAGTACAAAGATGAAGAAGACACTTGGGTTGTAAAAGCAGTTAGTTCGGTTTGAATGTTTTGAAATAACAGGATTTAACTTGTTTTTCAGCGATCAACTAAATAAACAAAAAGAGGTTTCTACGGAGTTCTTTACCCGGTTAGAAGAAGAAATAAACGCAGTTATCCTACGACATCTCGAACTGTAGCAGATTAAAAATAAACCTCCTGATGCATTTTAATTTCCACTCACGCTTTACATTTATAAAATGTACATTGCAGAAATGAGCCTTGGAAGTGGATGAGGAAGTAGAAGTGAGTCCTAATGCATTTTCAGTTCTGTTTTCAAGGAATAGGCTGTAATGAATCAGAGAAAAAAAATCATAAATCAATGTTTAATGACGTCTCAAGTTATTGAGCTACAGAGTTCAGTGTTCTGCAGTGGTCGGACTGATAAACCTCCATGAGAACAAATTAATAAAAATGTTGGTCTATATAAAGAGCACTCAGCTTTTTGTGAAAACAACCGAATCTCCATTTTGTCCTGGCAACGGGTTTCCTGTTTATCAGCACCAGCATGCGAAAACTCAAAATAGTACATTTTAAAAACTAACAAAGAGGAAATACATTTTATGAGACCTTTTCAACATTTCTCAGTAACACACAGACGAGTTACTTTGAAACCACATATTGACCAATAGACAAGTGGGGTTAAATCTCTCATATACTTTCTGTTAAATTAAAACATCTTATTCTTTAGTCTCGTCTCTTTTCAGTTCAAAAAGGTGCATAGTACTTGTAACCTGTCTTTATGGCTGTATGAGGGGTATTTAAGGTTAAGTAGTTAACCTAGTCCAGCTAATAGATTTGAATGAGAGATGTGATGTGATTGTGTTTGGTAGCTTCATAGACTTTTATGAATGAATAATATTAAATGACTCCATGCAGAGAAAATGTCTCACTAACAGCTGATGTCTCGATGGCCATACAGAATCTCCATACTCTCATTTCATTTTTAGTTACTGAGACTTGTTTAGTGAGTCAATAAAAGGCGAGTAGCTGGATTTTCATTTTCTCTTAATTTTCTGAACTCCAGATGCACCAAACATACCAAACCACCAACACCTGGTCTCGTGTCCTGAACGATGAATCCCACTTCATCCTAAATGGGAGGCATGTGGCTGATAGTTTTGTTTTTAACTTAAGCAAAAGCAACACATCCTCAACACTAAATAAGGGCAGCTGTTGAGCCCAAGAACGGGAGAGGTGCCACTAAAGAGAACAACCGTCTGTAAGGAGAACTTCAGCTGCTGTTAAATAAACCAAGTAAATGGGATTTTCCAGCCAATCAGAAGCTTTTAGAAATCATCCAATTGATTTTATACTCTTGGGACCAATGGGCCAATAGAATGTATTTAGCCTACAACTAATCCAATAATTAAAATTATTCCAAAACAGAATCATTGAAATTTACTGTTTTTTTTTAAATGTTACTCAAATTAAAACCAATGTTTCTTTGTGTTGGACCAACGATTTGTGGACTTTGAATACAAGAGTGCTCTCAACCAATACGTTCTCTTACCTAAGAGAAGAACATAACTTAAAAAAAACATTGGTAGTGGGAGAAATCACAACAATAAGAGGACTTTTGTTCTTACATCGCTTTCTGCGTGAGACCCGATCTTACAAACAGCTGCAGTGAATTTAATGTCGTCATTTTATTTCAGACATTCACGGACACATTAAAACAGTTAATTCCATTCATTTCTATTCCTGAATGCCTACACAAGTAAGGTTATCCACCATCAGCTGGAGGTTTCATAAATAAGCGATGAAATCCGACAGTGGAGAGCAGAGCAAAGAAAAACTATGAATCACAAAAATGTAAAAAACATGCAGTGCAGTCAGACGGAAGCAGTGATTTTACATGCAAATCCTACGTCTTTGCATTTCACATTGGAGATCTTCGTCTAATCTATTATTGCAGTTTTTTTTGTTGGATGGTTTGCATCCCATATTTCTTTTTTAAACGGACAAATAGACCCCGTAAGTAACACTCATTCCTGCACTATTAATGACATAAATGGTAACGTTTCACATTTGTTGAGGAATTAAATAATTCTTCAATCTAGTTAGTGTCACCTGCCAAAAGCTCATGAAAATAGAAATGCAGTCTCTGTCCCCTTCTGGTCCTCAACAAGGCACAAGTGTCCAATTTTTTACATTACACCTTTAAACTTTTTTTTTTTTTTTTAAGTCTTTGATGAGCAGAAATGTGTCCTGGTGCACAAATCCACCGAGTCTTTGCACATCCCCTGCCTGCTGAGACTCTTTAAAACACACAGAGGACACACTGTGGAATATTCATGTCTACTTCATATGTGTAAATCCTAGTTTTTTTTTGTTGTTTTTTTGTCTTGGAAGAGGAATGGCAAAAAACACAGTAATGATCACAGGACGAGACAAAATAAAAAACCTGACGGACCAAGAAATAAAACGGTGAAGGAGGCCTTGGTGATGGAGACCGGGCAGAGAAATGCATCTGCCCCTCCTCCCTCCACCCTTCATATCGGCTCAATCTTCCCCCATCACAGACCAAATGTATTTTCTCCAGTGTGTGTCATTTCCATCCGACACTTTTGCTCTTACCTCTGGTGTCGGTGAAAAAAAGAATGACAAAAAAACTGGAACGGCGGCAGAACTTTCTGTTCCACACACCACAGGCAGAAAATTGCCCTCTTTTCAGTCCTCTGGCTCTATTTCACCCGGCCGTAACGAGGCCGCGGCACCGGCATGTTCATTGGCTGAGATCCATGCCATCCATTATTCAGAGTGTATAACAGACGTGGGAATAACATGGTCTAATAGTTTGCATTACAAATACATTTACATAAATCAACTCCACCCAGAAAAAAATCGTCATTCAGACATTTTTTCCTTATGAATCAAATTTATCTGTGGCAGAAAAGGGATTAGAAATCATTTCCCAGACTTTCCTTAAAGTGTCCCTAATCCCAGTTAATTCTGTCCCGGCTCCGGCTCGGAGGCTGCCATCCCCGTCTTGTTTATGTAGGTCTACTTTATTCAGATATAGCACCTGACACGCCATCACACCCACACAAGTACACCCAGAAAACACTTTCAGAAATACTTTTCCCCCCTATTTATAGGATTTGTCTTTCTGGCTAGATGTGTGTGTGTACGTCATGTCATACTTGGACATTTTAAATGTAATCCAGCCTTTAAAAGATGAAGAGCGAGGTGGTATGCTCATGTTCAGGCACTCACAGTTTAAACATTTAACATGGTCGCCTTAAACAAAGTGCTTTTGTTGCCTAAACCACATCCTCAAAGCCACATTACAGTCTTGAACTTAAGTACAAAGACACGACACGCAGCTCAAACCACATGTCACCAAAAGATCAGACTTTTTCCAAACTGGAAGTCTCCTTTTCATTGTACTGACTGTTCAGGTCCTCGCCCTTTAAAACTCTCATCTCAAGACTCCAACCTTCGCCCTGGAAGAAAAAATCCTTTCTAAATACTGTTAGGAGGTTGAAATGGACATAACCAAAAGGCCTTTATGCTGTGACACGAACAACCCGCTGATGGAATATGATGGAGGATATTCCTTCTTCCACAGACCATTGGATCACCACATAATGCAACTCCCGTCAACCGTCTGATGGGCAAAACCCCATAAAACCCCAAGCCTGGCAGGATCCACATGACTGGAGACCCGTACTTCCTGTGTAGCTGCACTCCGACTGTGGAACAAATCAGCTGAGGTGACCACAGACGCTGAGTTTTATTAATCCTTAAAAAATGTAGCTACGCAATAACCATTTCCTGTGAATAAGTGCATAACCTGAGGATTCAGCTCCAGTGGAGCTACTCGGTGGCCCGGCAGGATCTGGCTGGCGTCCAGGTGTGAATCAGACAGTAATGCTCTCAGTAAGGTTAAAAATAAGTATTATACCTGAAGCAATTCATTAGAAGAAGAGCTAATAACCTCAGTACCAGATCAGCCTCCAGGGGGGGACTGGGAGGCTCTTTTTCCATACGATCTACCACAGGCAAAAACGTTTTATCGATCACAGGTAGTAGGAGATGATGATTCAAGAAAGTCCGAATTCACTGCCTTCCAAATACAGCCCAAATGATACATGACAATACATGACTGCATGTAGTAGTCTATGTAATGTCTTGTATCTTCTGTTTTTTTTTTTACAATGTTTTATGTCGCTCTATGTTTGAGGACTGCGGAGGGAAATTAGCTTCTAGCTAAATCCGGCATATTCACACAAATTGATGTATTTGCTCCAAGTGTTCATCAATATGCACTGTCCTCTCCAAATAAACAAATAAAAAGAAATACGTTAGCATTATTAGTAGGGGTGAGTATTGGCAAGAACTTCACGATACGATATGTATCATGATACTTTGGTCATGATACAATACGTATCGCAATACTTTGGACACGATACGTATCACGATATCACGATATCGCGATATAAATAAAGATGAAAACACAAGTACCTGTATATGTACATCAGATGATATTGATCAGAGGACAAATTGAGTCAAAACTATTTCATTCAAAACAGCCTCTCCATTTTATTAATTCCCATGAAATTCCCTGGAATAAATATTGAAAATAAAATGAAAAAGGATTAAGTACTGCATTCACAACGCGTCTGAACATGAATCTTTTTTTTTTTAAATCGATCTTTGGAGTTGAAAAATCGATTGGGCGGCAAAGTATCGCGATATATTGCCGTATCGATATTTTTACCCGCCCCTAATCATTAGCGTTAGTGGGATTGCCATCTTATAAAGGCTTGTAAGGCTGCAATCCTACCGTCATAAATCTGCTCTTCCAATGTAATATTTTCTCAAAGCAACTAAAGCATGATAAAAATAACGTTTAATCATATGCAACTTGGCTCTAAGGTCCACCACTCTGGCTCAGTTGAACAACATTTCAACAATGTATGATGGACATTCGTGGTCTCCAGAGGAAGAACCCTAATGACTTTGCTGAACCCTTGATTTTCATTCGAAGGCATAAATGACTAAACACATTAGTAGTACATAAATATAATTTCAGTGGGATAGCGTTGCAGAAACCTAATCTGTAGTGAGTGCAGCATTATTTTTAACCAAAGTATCCCCCCCCCCCCCCCCCTGATGATGTACATCTTGCTGTTGGTGAGCTCACCTGGAGCCACAGAGTCTTATCTCCCTCGGCTGCAACAAAAAAAAAAGTGAGAGTGCTGCTCAGAAGTGCCTCGGCAAAAAGCATGCAGTTTTGAGTTACGGCAGGCTCGGTAATGGAAACTCTCGCCTTCGGGTCAAATTGGACCGCGTGAGTTTTCTCATCAAACCGGAGAGCATGGTAATACAGTTGGTATGCTTAAAGAAAAAGAAATAACCCGGAGGGTGTTGCGGTGACTGTGGGGGGATTGGGAGGACGGTCGCCGAGGTTACTTAAGGCTCGAGATGATGATGTAAGAGGTGAGAGGAGGGGGGGGGGGGGGGGGGGGGGGGGGGTACACACACTACGCTGTTGGATTAAGGCGGGTCCTCGGTGCAAAAATGAAGGATTCCTCACAGTGTGGTGTTGAATGTTGTGTTCTGGTGTAAATTAGTTGTTTTTTTTATTTCCTGTCGAAAAAAGACGTCTTCTGAAAGGTTCGGCGTTCTGTAAATGTCAAACGATGATGTCGTTCCAATCGAAAAGCAGGAATAATGGTACAACTTATGGTGGAGATAAGCGAAAGTACAAGAATAAATAAAATAAAATAAATAATACTCAGTTGGTTATTTCTACGACGGTGTATTGAGGCCACTGCAGGAAAAAAAAAATACTGAGCAATAGAGGGGAGCAATATTCAGAGAAACAATTTGCGAGATTATAAAGTGGTACATCTATTTTTCCAATTAATCCATCAGAACGTGTGACAACGCCTCGTTAAGGTCTTTAGGGTGATGATGTTGATGCTTATTGTTGGTTTTAATGTTATGGGTGTTTATTGATCGTCATAGCAACGGCAACGATCCAGTATTAAAGGACAACCAAGCAACACAGATGTTAATATCGGCTTTATATATTTATATAAAGTAATGTTTTTCTCGGAATATTGCCCCCCTAAAGCTTTTTAAATCTGAATCATCGCAAGCTATTTTCTCCTTTAACAAACAACATTGCGCCTAATGTGGCAAAGAGACCGTCTGAGTGATCTGAAAGGAGGATTTCAGAGAAAAAACACAACAACCTCACCGAGTGTATCAGCCAGCCGAGCGTTGATAGTCTTATCAGAGCTCTGCACAGAGAGCTCAAAGTTTTTACATCAGCGTGTCGCTTCTGTTGTTTTTTATGTTCAGTGGAAAGAAAACGTACGTGTGTGTGTGTGTGTGTGTGTGTGTGTGTGTGTGTGTGTGTGAGAGAGAGAGAGAGAGAGAAAAGACAGACAGGCAGAGATAGATACTCCATAATGAGTCTCCATAAAGCACTCCGAGTGTGCTATCATTGTCGTGATTTTATGAATTCATCATGAAAGAGTGAGTAAAATGTCACAGCTGAAGGTACCAGAAAGGGATTCTAGGGATAAGAGTGAGAGAATGAGGGGGTGATGGTGGGGTGGGGGTGGAGGAAATTGTAGGGGCTCCTGTGATGATTCGAGCTGATAACAAAAAGCCACGGATGGTGTTGCTCATGTGAGCTGTCTTCACCCGGGGATGACGGGGTTCACCGGGAGAGAGAGCCGGCCGTGTCTCTAAATAAAACACGACATTGATTTATGAGTGTGAGCCCGGCTACACACACACACACACACACACACACACACACACACACACACACACACACACACACACACACACACACACAGTTAAACCACTGAGTACACTCTCAGCTGTACATCTCAGCAATTCCACATTACTTCTCGACAGCACAGCTTTGGGCATTGCTCTCTCTCTCTCTCTTTTTTAGGTCATATTCATTCCACGGCTACTTTCCTCCTTTAAACTCCAACAAAAAGTGTCTTCGGCCGGCGTCGTCACAATGCAGCGAGGAAAACTTCAAAGCGGAGAAATGAGTTCATTAGTGAAAACCAATCAGTCGCCGTTTTACATTTGAACATGAAAGTAACGGGTCTGTTTGTGGGCAACGACTGATACGCTGGAAGGTTCTGTCACACACCGCCGGGAAGTTAGGACACACAAAAAGTGGTGAGCAACGTTTGGGTTCGCTGAAGGACAGCGAGCAAAGAAAAACACTAATCGATGGTGTTGACGAGGTTTTACTAAATAAATGTTTGTTTTATGTCCGAGACAAGTGACCAGAAACTTAAAAGTCACAGCAAAAATAATAATAACAATGTTCGTATTTCAATCAAAGGGTTGCAGAAGTCTGTTGCGAATATGATCAACCCCAAAAAAGGTCAAACGCTGCAGCGTATAATTTAAACTTTTAAATTATTTACATCTTCTATAGGTTCTTGTATGATGCCTTATTTATTTATTTGACTCATTAATTCCACTCAATGCTTCTTGATGTATCTACCTCTTCCTTTGATGTGTGTGTGTGTGTGTGTGTGTGTGTGTGTGTGTGTGTGTGTGTGTGTGTGTGTGTGTGTGTGTGTGTGTGTGTGTGTGTGTGTGTGTGTGTGTGTGTGTGTGTGTGTATGTGTGTGTGTGTGTGTGTGTGTGTGTGTTTGTGTGTGTGAGACAACCTGCTGCTGCACAAAATCAATTGCCCCTTGTGGAATTAATAAAGTTGTTTGACTTCGAGTTTAATGCTTGACTTGAAAATAGTAATTGACCATTTTTCAGGATCAGATGTGGAACAAGATGATAAGTTTAAGGTTGTTTTAATGGTTATTTACTGAAATGGTGTTTATGGGCTGAGAAGCTTGAGGTCAGGAGGGGGGGGGGGGGGACGGAGGTGCTGCCTTCACAGGTGAACGACTGATGCAGGAAGTGAGTAGAAGCAGCAAATGTGGACATTTTACAGGATTAACAGGAAGATTATAAAAAATAATCCACCTCCGAGTATGAGATAAGAAAATCCAGACATATATCTAATTTATTGACATATATCGCCATTTATTCCAGGCTGTTTAAATGGATTAAATAGAGTAGCCAACGCTTGACTTTTCCCAGGTTGCATGAATGCAGCATCAGCTCTGAAATAAACTGGATCTGAGGACTAATGAGGACAATGAGAGGCCTGGTCAAAGTCAGTCCGGCTGATTCAGGACCTGTAATGTGATGCAGAGTACTCGGCCATGACAGAAATCCAGTGTTTTACTTTGTTTGCCCTCCAGTCTGCTTGTTTCGTGCACCGAAGTCAAGTCAGCACCGGGTTAAAGCAAAAAAAGTTAGGAAGTATTTTTAGATTAATGATGTGATTACTGTCTGTTATGTTTTATACCCGGCAGTACTTTGAAAAGCTCACTCTGCGATCCATTAAATTAAACCAAAGACCTTTAAATGAGGCAAATCAAAGAGCGGGGGCTAACGGTTAATACAAGCTCTGAGAATAGCATCAGCTGAGCCGACACAAAAAATCCCGGGCTCAGTGAGACCAGCGGTCCGGATTACATGGAAACTTTTAGGAGGGGGGGGGGACTTCTTTGCTAATGAATCTGTGTGATTATCAGTGTTTCATAATCTTTATGCAAAGACAGGAAGATGTTTTTATGTTCTTTTAATAACAACAGCTCAAACAGCTTCTTTTCTGTTTGTGCTGTCTGTGATTTTTTCTTCTGGTTTTTTTTTGTGCCCGTTTCATCCTTTTGATCAGGTACAAATCCATCCAGAATGAATGTGAAGTGTTTGAATATCCTGCTTAATGTTTTTAAATACGCTACAACAGAAAAAATAAGTACCTGCGATAGACGGAGGGGAAGAAAACAAAGCTGCTCCAGTTGTCAGCGCTTCTACAATAAGAAGGAAAATTAGCCAGAGCAGAAAGACGGGGGACAAAGCCAGGCACATCTATTCTTTTAATGTCCCGAAAACTGAAACAATCATTTTTGCTTTCATATGTCGGATTTCTCCAGCACACTATTCTTGCAATTTCCTCTTTTTTTGGTTGTTGAATACATGCATTACCCTTTCAGTGTAGAGTGTTTTAATGGGTATTATCTCTCCACACGAGGTTCATCACATTTTATTCAAACTAAGCAGCAACTGCACTTCTAGAATAGCATCCATTTAATATGTGATATTTCAACAAAGGCCGTTATTATCTGGTCTTCCCCCCCCCCCCCCCCCCCCCCCCCCCCCACCAGACGGAAGAACTTTGTGCGATTCACGGCTGGAAACAATGGGACGGCCGACTGAAAGGTCTGCACAGCTGCAGACGGACAAAGAGGACAGATTGGTGAAAAAGTCACCGTGGTCACCTCTGTACCTGAGCGCCGCTCCGATATTCACTTTCATTAAAGCTGTCCTTTTCACGTCTGTGTGGCGAGGATCATACAGACGCTCCACAGGAAATTATCTTCTCATTCGGCATATCTGTCACGGCTGAGCCGCTGGCTAGCAGCTATCAGCACTAACTAAATAAAAAGGCAACAGTGCTGACAGAACAAATAAAAACACTGATTCAATATGAAATGTTTGAGAACTTTTAAAGGTTGAGTAGGTCTTTTGGAAAAAACACAAACTTCGCAGAACCGAAAAAGGACTGTTCAAAGCCCCGCCCCCAGAACGCCACACAAGTGCTTGAGATCGGCAGATTGCAATCAGGAAGTAAGTATTGACAGACAGGCAGGACGTCCAATTGTTTTCTCCAACTTTTTTTGATTGGACAGAGTTTTTACAGTCCTGCCACGACCACAGATGACCTTTTTTACATTTTTTTTTTTTTTTACGTCAGAGCATTTAATGAATTGATGGCTATTGTTAGGTTACGAGGAATTCAAGCAATAGAACAGAAAGTGTTTCTGAATAGAATCACCTCCTCTGCCTTTAAGGTGATTAGTGACTCTCATTACAGTGACTCTGATGTAGGTCTAGTATATCGGTAACACTTTAGATTAGGGAACACATTAACCATGAACTAGTTTCTTATTAGCATGCATATTAGTAGCATATTGGCTGTTTAAGCCATTATTAATCACTTACTAATGCCTGATTCTGCATGATCATATTCTGCAACTACTAGGCCGTTAACTAATGTAAGAGTTTTCCATCAATAATTTCCTGATCACTGCTTATTGATAGTGAGTTAGGGAGTTGTTGTAAACCACTTAATAAGAATAATAAGAAACTAGTTCATGGTTAATATGTGTTCCCTAATCTAAAGTGTTACCAGTCTATAATAATAAATCTTTCATTTTGAGTCCTAGCAAGCAATTAAACAAACATTTCATCCGACTTCATAGGTGAAGGTAATATTTTAAAATATATATTGAACTTCTCATTTGTTTGCACATTATGTGACAAGATCAACAAGCCCTCCAACTCATACGACCAAATAGGTCGTGTGTCACGTCCTCAAATACGACCTCTGGGAGCGTATTGCGGAGATTCTTCCGCAACGATAGTAGTGGTTAAGGTTAGGGTTAGGTCGACGTGTGGAGGGGGTCTCTGCCGATGATTGACGAGGGGCGATCGTCCGCGCACGCGGGGGGGGGGGGGGGGGGTGGGGGGTAGGTTTAGGTCGACGTGTGGGGGGGGTCTCTGCCGATGATTGACGAGGGGCGATCGTCCGCGCACGCGCGGGGGGGGTGGGTAGGTTTAGGTCGACGTGTGGGGGGGGTCTCTGCCGATGATTGACGGGGGGCGATCGTCTGAGACACCGGAGTGTCGATATTTACTTGACCGCTAGAGGGCGCGCTATTTTGAAACGTAACATATGGTCGTAATTCGGTGCTTGACACACGACCTATGTGGTCGTTTTCTCGAGGAGGACAGTCTGGACAAGATATAGATGGAAAAACTCAATGCTTTGCTCCTGTTCTTCTTTTCTACAATTAAAAGAGTTAAGAAAAGTATTTCTTCCTTTTAATTAGAAATTAATTAGTACCCGGTACACCGACTGTCACATTAGCGTCTCGGCAGCATCTGCTCAGGATGTCTGTCACCCTCCTGTCTTTGCACGTCATCACCTCTGTGTGTCGCTTATTTTTGTGGTGTAATTTACAGGCAGGAAGTCACCTTCCTGCTTAAAACAACAAAAGGATCCAAACAGCGAAACACATCCTGCAGAGACGTCGATTCCCTCCCGTTCATCGGCACGCTCTATTCAGTCAAAACGACAAATCGACACCGCGTTCTTCGTTTCGTGTCATGCAGCTCTGCCATGCATATTTATATTTTATATCCTGGAGAAGGCCGGTGAAGGATGAGCTGATATGAATTCATAAGAGAGCGAAACAGACGGCTACGTTGTGGAGATGTGTGCAGCGTTTTTAAAAGTTTCATGAGGTCGGAATCACACGGCTCGAACGTTGTGATCAGACGAGCAAAAGAAACAACCCCTGCTGTCAAACTCGCCGCCGTGAGTCCCATCAACGTAATCGCCGGTAAACTCGGAGCGCCACTTAGAGAGCGGCTGGGTGCGTCCTCGGAGTCTGACGACAGCAGAGTCGCTCGTCTGAGTGCGATGTGCGTATCCGCCGTCTCTGCTGTCAACGCTGCTCCGTCATGCGAAGTGCCAACTTCCACAAAGTCATTCAAAATCTATTTCTCATATACCGTCAAGAACCAGGAGCCTTCAGTCATGTAAAGACTTTTTAAAAAAAATGGAAATGGGGTCTTTAAAAAACTGCAATATTAGATGCATAAATAAATCAACTATGACCTTCAGCTTTTCAAAAAATTCATTTGTGAAAAATGCATTTGCATGCTGTTAGATGAGGAATCAAATTATACACTGTTGAACATAAAGTTGGAATATTCTGTCCTCTGTTTATTCCTATTCAAATCCATCAGTAATCACTTTGACCAGGTGCAATGATTACACAATTGGTTCCAAATTACCAAGGTGGAATGAATTCATGCATCACATTTGTTTGGCGTTCTAAAAGACAAGACATTTGCAAATTATTCCAACCTTATGGGCGACCCTGTATATTTTGGTTTTGATAAACAAACAAGGTCCAGCCTGAGTGCTGCTCACGCATCTCAAATGTACGACGGCGTTTCAGGGACACTGTAGAGGAAAAAATAAAGAAATAAACTGAGCCGAGAGAGGGGAGCAATATTCAGAGAAAAACAGTCTCAAATTTGGGAGTTTATAAAAGTCTAGTTTATTACGATGCTCACAGGCATTAATGCTCGCTAACTTCCCATGAATGTACATTAATTGTTCTAATGAATCATCCCAACGTGTGACAACGCCTCGTTAACCTCGTTAAGGTCCTTAGGGTGATGATGTTGATGCTTATTGTTGGTTTTATTCATATGAGGCCAAACTGTCATCTTATGGGTGTCTATTGGGCTAAGATGCTAGCTGCAGCTTTCACTTGTTGTCATAGCAACCGCAGACATCCGGTGTTAGCAGAACCAAGCAACGTGTTTATATCGGCTAGATATATTTATAAAGTGCCAATTTTTTCTCTCTCGGCTCCGTTTTTTTTCTCCTTTTCCTACAGCGGCCCTGATACGCCGCCGTACAAATGGGACCTTCCCCGCTAAATAAAGAATAAATAAACTTTTTTTTTTTTAAAGCGTGGTGGGATCTTGTTTTATTATGTACCAATATGCCACCGGCGGCATCACACCACCGGCTCTCTCTGCTCGTCTCCTGTGCACCTACTCGGATTTGAACAGCGCCGAGGGTTCACTGAAGATCACATCTGAAAGAGGAGCCACTGGTGCGTACGCTATCGGCTGCTCTGCGTGTGGAGATGTGGCATTTGAAGAAGAAGAAAAAAAGAGCATGCGTGTTAAAAAAAGACGAGGTTGAGGGGGGCGTGAGGGGGGAGGGGTGGGGGCGCAGCGGAGCGACAAAAGTACGCCAGCGTACCCGGCGCCAACAAAGTGCCTTGCTCCCGCCTGCCGCCTGGCGAGGGGAGGGGATGCGACCTGTCAGAGAGCGAGGGGGGCTGGCTGAATGACTTCACATCACCCTTTCAGCTTCAGCAACTTCCCATTTATATTGTAATGCAAATCCATGGCCTGTCCCAGATGGTGCTTTTCCAGCATCGTGGGTGCATAGAAATATGATTATTTATCCCGAGCACTTCTAAAGTCTTTAATGCACCCTCCTCCGTCTGCTTCCATCCACCTCCTTTTTACTCCGGCGACGGGGTTTTAAAGTCTGTGCAGTCGTGACGAGACTCTTCCCTAATGGCAACGGAAGGCAAATAACAGACGATAAATTTAGGACCGGAGGGGGATTTAACAAGGGAGTCACCTAAAGAGATTACAGAAGAGCAGGAGAGGAACAAATCTAAGTGCATAAGTCAAAGGTAGAGGGATGGAAAACAAAAAAAACTCAGGGAGATCATTTTCTTGCCGGAGCATTAGACATAAGCAGTCATTCTTATGATTTAAAGGGTGCTTTTTTTAATCACTTCTGCAGAGAAAAATAAGTTTTAAAAGATGTGACTGAAGTATAACAAAAGATTATGAAGCTTCAAGGAAAAAACACATTACACCCAGCTGAGAAGTTGTGAATAAGCTGCCTTTGCAAATATTCTTGATCCTCCGCCCTAAAAATCATTCACGAGTCCATTTTCAGACTTTATAAACACGACAGCACTTTGTAGTCATGATGGGATCATCTCAGCGAAGGTTATGCACAATGGCATAAACAGCCAAGCTGGAGGTGTGTGTGCGTGTGCGCGCGTGTGTGTGTGTGTGTGTGTGTGTGTGTGTGTGTGTGTGTGTGTGTGCCGTAAAACAGCTGCGTTCTATAAGTCGCTCCGTCTCCTTGTCAGCGTTTCTATACTTCCATCATAATACCTCCGACAATCTGCCACGCCGCCTCGTTCGGGTCGCCCTCGACGCTTCCTACACGCCGTAATTCTAAATCGGATCAACTGGCACCACACGCCGTGTTCTGACAAGCGTTTGTTTCTCTGACTTCAGTCGCCACGACGACAAGTTTGAGTGGAGTGGAGAGACAAAAAGAGGAAATCTCTGAATAATGAGGATTATGTACAGATGAGCAGTAACCATCGTCATGGCAATCACCAATATCTGGCTTGTTCCCTATTAATGTATGAAATTCTTATTATTATTATAACTTTCATAGGCTAAAATTAGCTAAATTTGACCCGCATGTAACCGGCACTTGCAACACGATGACAAATTTGTACAAATTAATATTTTTAAATATTGTATTACATATTACAAGTATTGCATACAATAGTCCACCTTATATTCTGCTCTCTCCGTCACTCTCTCTCAAACAAGTACCAGTAAAACATGAAAACTGTGAACTTAAACCAGAAAAACACAGTCAATGAAAAAAATAATAATAATTTGTATTTGCAATATTAATAGTTTACATAATAAAAAGATTGATACTTGGCGTATTGTAGCTTTGTAGGTATTGTTTGCTTGTCCTGATTTAGAAATCTGTCAACTTAAGTAACGCAGCAATGTAAGTTGAAAGAGTTTAATATGTTGAGCCAACTTGATTGACATTTGTAAAAACTTGATACAATAAGTTCAACCAACATCTTTTACATCTATCTTAACTAATATTTTCTAGTACAGATTGACACAGGAATTTGAGTCAACAAACTGCATGTTGTATCAACTAATTTGCATGTTTGACACATCAGGTTGACATAACTTAGGAAATTAAGTCAACAAACTGCTTTATCAACTTATTTATTTAAGTGTAATCAACTTGACCCTTTACGTTGACTTAAACAACAAGATGACTAGACGGAGTCAAGTTGAGACAACATACTATCTTGTGTAACCGTGAAAAGGTCCAGGAGGAGATTTAAGAAGAAAAACAGGACAGAAGGTTGGTGAGAAACAAATCCTTTAAAAACAGGAGGATGTGTGAGATAGGAGGAATGTAAAGGGATATAAACATAAACAACAGCCATCGACAAAGTTGCTGTTTATACAGCGTTTATCTATCATTTTACTATTATTGACCTCTCGTCTCTGCCCTTGAGACTTTTTTGCGATTGTGCTTGTCCTGCACGAAGTAAAGGCGGTGGGTCGATTTGCATCCGTAAACACACAAACGTGCCTTTGCTGCACATAGAAGTAAAAAAGTTCTATCCATCTATTCAAAATGTATCATTGCACATCTGCATAATATATCCTTGTCTCGACCGCTGATTCACCTGCACGACTAAAAATAATAATTTTCTCACTTTAGTTTGAGAGTTTTCCTTTTAAGTGCTGAAGTTATTTTAGAAGCTCAAACAACTAAAAACAAAGCTCAATTCTTCAAAAAGCAACATCTTGATTACAATAATCCTCACCATCAACAGCTTCCCTCGCAGATTTTTCTTCACATCCCCAATGAAAAACAGCGAGATCTATACGTTTATGCCCTAATGGACCCCTAAACATTATAAATAAAGCATTATGTTTAGAGGATTAAAGCTTTTTTTATGGGGCTCAGCTGTTGTGAACTGGTTGATTATCCCAAACAGTAAAGTTTCTGTACATCTGCCGCCTCATATATATAATAAACACGTCCTTAATTTTTCTCAAGCTTTCCAAATAGAGCAAATTAAAGGCAATCTAACTTTGAGCAAATGTAAATGGCTTAATGGAGCCATCCCCTGTAATTGCTCCACTCAGTCAAGCATTCATTAAGTGGAGGTTAGCTGCTCCGCATTGTTTATACACCAAGCTCAGTGGAGTTTCTCCTCAAAAACAACTCGCACTTCACAGGTTTATTATTTCACATATACACAACCTCTCTGAAAGGGCGCCTGACATTTTACTTTTCAATAGTAGAGGTGGGAATCTCACAATACGATAATATCACGATATTTTGCCCACGATAACGATGATATCACGATACTGCGATTCACGATATATTTAAAGAAATCACCTACAATATGCATCACCATATCTGTGTATTTGAAGGAGAAAAAACATCAGTGAAAAAGGCAAAAGCAGGAATTTATTAATCGTACAGAAGTCTTATCTTCATCCCTCTTTAACACACATCATGACATTGTGACATCATTCCAATATAGACATAAACTGGCAAAAGGCCAAGAGGAGTCATGAAGTAGTGACTGATATCATTTTTTTATTGATTTTTTTTACACTTCAGCTGATGCTTTTATAAGTAGCAATATGTTTTGATATCGATATTTGGTCCCAGTGCATCGTATCGCATCAGGGAGTATCACGATATATATATCGATGTTTCAATATATTGCCCCACCACTAGTGACTAGAAGGTATTTCCAGGTTTCATTGACACCTGGTGGAGCTGCGATCACCCAGAGATCCAAAACGGGGTTTTCCGGTTCATTACAATACCTTCCCCATGTTAACAAAAACGAAGGCGGTCTCGATGGCTTCGACTCGGCACACTGTTATTTCATCACTTCAAATACCGCCAGCAGCAATCAAATCCATTTCAGCCCCCTTATTCACACAATCGCAGAATAAAAACACTGAACAAGCTTCGGCATCACAAGCTCTCTTCCCAATCAGGCCTTTGTTTGCTTTCTTCTTTTCTTTTTTTTTACTTTCAAAAACAATTGCTTGTTTTTCGGCAAGAGGCGACACAAAGACAAACAATCATTTATACAACGATCTTGGCCATCAAGACGTTATTGTGTTTGGTTGTCTTCCACATCACTCTCCAAATAGTTTACCTGCCTCCACAAAAGAGCAGGAGTTGGCCAAAAGCCTGGATGGTCCCCATAGTTTCATGTTGTTCACCATCTGTGCTCAAGGCAAAAAAATAAATAAAAAAAAGAAATCGCCGCTACGGCCATTACGGTGAAGGGCCAATGAGAGATGAGCACGGGAGGTGACTGGGAGGTTAATGCAGCGCTGCACATTTAGAGAAGGAAGATGGGCAAAAAGAGCCAGAGTTTGTGCAAAGGTAGCAATTGACCATTCGCTATGCCCCCACTCCCCCACCCCACTACCCCTTGGTTACTGTTGCTATGCATGTCTAGCCGGCAGCTTACAATGATACCGGTGGCAGATTTAACAAGTTCACCAGACGGCCGCATCCTCACACCTCGTTACGGCGTAGACACAAAGGCAGGGAGGCGATTCCACTATAAAAGTTGGAAAGAAGAAGAAAAATATATATGGATGCAGACGGCAGCATCCTCGGCAGCCGATGATCCACAGACGAGTGTCGGGATGGATGGTTTCCATTCAGAGTACAATATTATAAATAAAAGGGTCATTTCAAATGTAATTTGTTTCCAAAGTAACCCTCAAAGGCTTCCATGTGGAACATCCTTCTTCGATAAGCGACACAGACATGAGATTTAATTTTTAATAACCGCAGCGTTTATTGGCAGACGTAATGCAATCCGATCCAAGGTTGGCCTAAGGTGCCGCATTGGAAACTTCCCCGGTTAACATTTTAACGTGGCATGAAACTCCGTAACGCAGTCAGCTTCTGGCATTCACCTTGACTTTGGAAATACTGGAGAGCAGGTAGTAAGCTAGTGACTCTGGCAGCCTCCAAACTCTTTCAATGTTGAGTAAGTCTCTTACTTACTTACTGCAGCTGTTGATTAATCTGAAGGCCTCTGATTGGCTTCCTTACAGCTGCAAAGATGCTAACCCATGCTTCAAATGAGACAGTAGGACACACACACGGCCCTTACCTGTTTTTTTTTTCATTTTGAACTTTGAACTTCTCTGCCATCCTCAGCACTTCTCAGCTGGTCCCTGTCACTTTACAGGATTCTCTGAATGTTGGGGTTCAGGGTCTCGCTCAAGGACGCGCCAACATGCAGACAGTAGGAGCCGGGCATCGAACCGCCACCCTCGTGCTTTAAGGACAACCCACTGAGCTACAGCTGCACACAAAAACAACATAATAATCCCCAAAAAACCCAAAACCAGACCTTAATCCACAGTAGGTTGACGCCTGCAGCTGTCTCTTTACTCGGGGAGGCTGTGATTACCCAGAAGCCCAGACAAGGAGACATCACATCATACAAGGAAGTGCAGCATCGCCATCTGCAGGCCGGACACCGCGACGGCACCCCGGCCCCGGTGCCGTGACAACAGCTGCCTCTCACATAGTGCATGCTCATCCTGCAGGGCACACATTGTGCCTCCAAACACCACGTTCACAATCAATTACTCACACACCACAGGTCACAGAACAGTTCATTACCGTTCAATTACCAGCTAGTGTTCAATAGTGAGCCCATTATGGGGTGGGGGGGGTTCACCCTCGGTGCCAAGACAACGAGAGGATGAGGGTGACATTTTAATGACACTTTTATGGATGAACACGAGAAACAAATGAAAGCAGATTATGAGGAGGAAGTGAAAAAAAGAGGCTTTGAAACAGTGCAACTAATGATGAAAGGAGCTTCCGATCGTATCGATCGACCGCATCCTATTACCTCCACCTGCCATTCATCTCGCTGATCCATAACATTATTATGATCTCTATTGATGCCATTTTACTAGAAAAATATTTAAGAAACAACAGAAATAAATGCAGAAGCTGCACAATTGCTCCATCGAGTCACACAACTCTATAGACCTGACAACAAACAAAGGGTCATTTCATCTAAACCAAAAAAATTATTTCCATTAAGCAACAAATGCAGCGAATAATTACATCCAGAAAATGTTTCTTTTTAAAAAAACATTCATGTCGAAGTTCATCATGAGATCGTGTAAGTCTCACCAATAGAATGGAATCTAAATAGTTCAAGAAGATGTCAGTTGTTGCTCTTTATTATTTTTCATACATTATGTTGATTATTTTTATGCTACATTTCATATTTTGTTAGTTTTAGTGCTGGATATGTTTATCTACTCATGGACAAACAGGTTTTTAATCACTTATAAGCTACATTCATGTGAATTTTAAGCACTAAAAAGTGGTTTGAACACCTCTGGAGAAGCATTAGTGGAGCCTAGTGGAGCTTTTCTTTGAAGCTTGGTTTACCAGTATCAGAATAAGTTAACCACATTAGGCGTTATCAAGTTATTTGTCATCCACTTCTTCTTTCTATTCTCTTGTTCTCATTTCTAACACATAAAGCTGCAGCACCTTTAGTGCAGAACTGTTGTTGGAGTGAATCAACAAGTGTTGATTGTTTTGTTGCACTTCACAAAATGACATTTGAAAAAGTCAGCAGCGATGCGTCATCCCACAAGCGTCGTCTTAGTCATCTGAAGGATCTGCAGACGTCTTTAACGAGAAAACAGTCCCACAGAAAGCTGCCGACAGCGAGGCCGCCAAGCGCAACTTGCAAAATACATATTTCTTTCATTAATAAGGTGTAAAAATCCTTGAAGACTAAGGGGTGAGAAGAGGGCAGAGCGGCACACACACTCCGAGAATAACGAGGAGATGAAATATCTGGAGGAGATTAAAAAGCGAGGACGAGGAGAGCTTTGCTGTGTGAAACACATGAGTCAAACTGTTGTTATTATAATGTTAAATTAAATATATTTCTGTTGCTCTCAGGAAGTGGAAGCCTGGATGGAGCCTATAACCATCACTCCTACATTGATACCAGCCTTGTATTCATCCGACAGCCCGCTATTAGCCGCTATTATTGAGGCTGGCGGATCGGGCTCCTGATAAGCGCGTTATCAAGGGGCGATTAATGCAATCATTATGTTTAAATTATTATGGCCGTTTATTTGTCACGGGGGCAATAACTCAAACAGGTTTGTTTGTTAGACGCTCACTCATTACGATATTTTTGCATCAAAGAGTTAAATAATGCGAAAATCATATTTTAGAGAACTGGTGGTGACGGAGGGGGGGTGAGGGGGGGTGAGGGGGTGAGGGGTAGCAGCAGCAAGATGAATATATTGTTTGGCTGAAAGCAATAAATCAAGCAGGAGACAATGAAAGTGTCAAAATGTTGAATTATTTCAGAGAACATTGCATGTTTGATCACAGCTTTGAATCTTCCATGAAAGCACATTTCCTTCTTCAAACGCTCCCTGCAGAGCGGCCTCGCTTCACCGAAGGATGGGGGGGGGGGGGGGGGGGGAGAAGACAAAAAAAGTTGGCTGGCAAACACCCCGGCTCCCCTGGCGTCTTCTTTTTCCAGCACGAGGCCAAGACGGCCATATTTGTGTCTCTAAACACACAAAAACCCCAAATCGAACGGTTGGCGCCGTTACAAACCGGCCTCCGCGGTGTCGGGATTCACCGAGTCAGCACGACGCCGCTCCTTTCCCGTTCCGGGTCGCCGCATGCAGCCGGCGGCGGCGACAGGGGGGGGGGACCTGTTTACTCAACTGCTGGATGGCAACCGTGTCATTAGTCTTTTGGCTGCTATAGTAACAAACTAAAATAAGACGCATTGATCTGTGTGTGTGTGTGTGTGTGTGTGTGTGTGTGTGTGTGTGTGTGTGTGTGTGTGTGTGTGTGTGTGTGTGTGTGTATGTGTGTGTGTTTTAAACTAAATCCAATTAAGTTGTGCTGTGAGTAAAGATTTGTGCTGGGCCGAGGCTGAGGATTTGTTTATAATAATTCAAAAGAATGGATGTTTATCTGCAGGCTGTAAACAGGTTTTTTACACTACGCTACCACAATCATGACTTAAAACCCGTCATTACATCAACTTTTATATTCTAGCAAAGAACAACGACACGCCGAACCTGAATGGTTGCTATTAAACTTTCACAAAGCAGAAAAACAGAGTGAAAGGGTAGCCCCGCCCTAAATCCTAATGTTCTTTAAGTCTGTTGGACTCTAAATGGACCTGTCAATCAGCAGGTAAGCCCCGCCCCCTAAAGCATCCCCTGCTTCCTGGTCTGGTGGACTCTAAATGGACCATAATGTACTAAATGAACATCATGCTGGATTGAAGAAGACTTGAAACTAGAGATTGAGACCATAAACCCATGTTTACAATGTTTACTGAGATAAAACTGTTACGGCTGTCACTATTCTTATATTAAGTGTTTGTGTGAGTGTGTGTCATTATGCAAAGTAGGATGTGTGGCCTCCCGTCGGGGATTGGCCCGTCGGTTCCGGCCCCTCCCACTGCCTGGTCGGTGATCTGTGGACCCTGATTTGTGCGGCGGTCGACAGTTTCGACCAACCAAGCAGCAGTTCCAGTCACTTCAGCGGCACGGGCTCTCCATAAATTCTTCGCCTTTTGTAGCAATCGGGCGCGCTGTGATTACTCTTGATCAGCCGCCCCGTGCTCTTTTGTGTGCTCTACTTTGTGTTGTCTGTGCTGGGCTACTCCAGAGATTGGGCCAGGTTAGACTTTGCCACTGATTTTGCTGTGCCCACTAGGGATAGGGGTGCTGCTCACATTGTGTTCTGTTTTCAGAGACTTAGTTCCGTAGGTGATCTTTTGTTTGCATTTTGTTTCGGGTTACAGCTCTAGCCGTAAAGAGTCCTTTTTCAGTTATATTTGTTTCATTGATTTAGCAGCACCCATAGGCCCTCTCCTTCTGTTGTAGTTCTGTATGTTCTTTTTTTTTCTAAACAAATTGAACTTTATTGTTAATAAATTACTTACATTACCAAAAACACCTGGTTTTATGTTGCTTCCCTTTCCCCTCATGAGCTGGGTTTGTAACAAGAGAGAAGTAGGACCATTTTCTCATAGACTTCTATACAACCAGAGAGGAGTCGCCCCCTGGTGGCCAGCAGAGAGAAGTAGGACCATTTTCTCATAGACTTCTATACAACCAGAGAGGAGTCGCCCCCTGGTGGCCAGCAGAGAGAAGTAGGAACATTTTCTCATAGACTTCTATACAACCAGAGAGGAGTCGCCCCCTGGTGGCCAGCAGAGAGAAGTAGGAACATTTTCTCATAGACTTCTATACAACCAGAGAGGAGTCGCCCCCTGGTGGCCAGCAGAGAGAAGTAGGACCATTTTCTCATAGACTTCTATACAACCAGAGAGGAGTCGCCCCCTGGTGGCCAGCAGAGAGAAGTAGGACCATTTTCTCATAGACCTCTATACAACCAGAGTTGTCGCCCCCTGCTGGCCACTAGAAAGAATGCACATCAGTTTTTCAGGACAAAATCAGCAGCACTCTGAAGCCTTGTGAACATAAAGTTGACATTGATCTTTTAAATGAGGTATTTATATGATTGTTGTATTGGACTGTATCATTTTCATACAGCAGCCAATCACCGGCATGTAATATACTATATATATATATATATATATATAAATAAAATAGACAATGATTGCCCTAGAGACAAGACACACCACACAAACACCAGCACAAACAAACACACAGACAAAGCCTCCGACGCCCACATCCATTACCTTCCAACGATTTCCCCTTTTTTTTTTATACAGGCAAATAAACGCCTGTTAGTGTAAGAGCTGTAAAACGCTGTCACACTGTCCAGTTCCGTACGTGTCAAACGGTCAAACCTCGAGAGGAAAGGCAAAAAGATGAAACGTGTCCAGCGGAAGAGGAGAAGAATCGATGAGGAAAGAGAGAACATTAAAAGGGAGGGAGATTATCTACAAGCTGCTGTGTACTTACTGGGATGCAGGCAGGCTAATTGCTCAGAGACCAACATGAGGCACTGCAAAGGGGAGCGTCAGCAGCTCTGATCGATTGTTGGAAGTCCTGCTGATATACGTGTGTGTGTGTGTGTGTGTGTGTGTGTGTGTGTGTGTGTGTGTGTGTGTGTGTGTGTGTGTCTGTGTGTGTGTGTGTGTGTGTGTGTCTGTGTGTCTGTGTGTGTGTGTGTGTGTGTGTGTGTGTGTGTGTGTGTGTGTGTGTGTGTGTGTGTGTATGTGTGTGTGTCTGTGTGTGTGTGTGTGTGTGTGTGTGTGTGTGTGTGGCCTCCAGAGATGATTGAACAGATCAGATGACCAGCCGATATTCACAGTGGAAGAAGTAATAGATCCAAAGTAAAAGCAGCAATGGAAGCTGAGTATGTATACTAACAGTATTAGTTACCAAGGATGCACCAATCAGACGGGCCGATACCAGTGTTTTATTAGTGAGCTGTGAGACTGAGATCCTTCTTTTATGTGTCGAGCTGAAACGGCATTTCAAGCCGTTCAAATTTGATTTGATCTTTTAAAAGTTTAGCCAACGACCTTCTCTGGCAGATTGATTGATGGACGTCAAGGTCATATTGGTTGAATCTCGTTCATACCAGCTGATGTATGCATGAGTCATATTTTCTTTTCCAGAAAGAGAAATACATTTGATTTTGATATAAAAATATGAACATTGTTACATAGGTGCACAATACGACGGCGGATGTGATCTTAAAGGGTTAAAAAAAGGCATTTTATCCACTTCAGCGACCATAAACCTTTGTTTCCAAAACAAAATATATAAATACATAGATTCTAATTCATTGTTATTTATGGATATAATAAGATCCAGATTTGATTATTGTCACTGACTTAGAGCCTTACATTTAAAAAATGGAAAGGGAGGTTGCAGGCAAGATAAATGAGAAAAAATGTGCAATGATATTTGACAGAGCTATTAAATTCAAATAAAGTGCATTAACATGCCAATGATATAAAAAAGAAGAACCCTCCAGAGTGCCCAAACCAACTATAGATATTCCTGTTTTATAGACAACACTTTGCAGCCAGAGCACACAACTGTTTATCAATTCTGATATACATCCGCCAGCCTCGGTGTAAGCAGGAGGGACTAGACTCCCTATTAAACAGAAAATAAATAAAAACACCAACGTTATGAAGTCACATCAACTTAATAAGCTGACACTTATTATAGAGAATACAACGCACAAAGCACGCAGCACCGTTCAGTGTGTCGTTACTCACCTGTTGTCTGACGTCATTCTGGTCTGGCGCGCCACGAAATTCCTCCTCAATCAGCTCCAGTTCCACACCCTCAAAGCGTAAAGTCCTCCGGTCCTCCGGTCCTACCGCGCCCCTCAAAGTCCCCAACATGTTGAGTTGAAAACCTCAACCGGCAGCAAGGCCTCTAGGTACGTGTCCACAGGGGCGATTTTAAACGCGTGTGGACGCGCCGCTTCCCAGTATTGCACGCTTGGCGGGCTGCCACTAGAGGATGATTGACAGGCGCTCTCCTTCAAACAACACATTTTTGCGAGCGTTCCCGAGGCGGCGAGTAGCCCAGCGCCTCTGATTAGCATAAAGTAGATTCGACTTCAACTTTAGGCAAATGAGGAGCGGCCAACTCGCGCGCCGTCTCTCGACATTCGCCGCGACGCTACCAGAATGCATTGCACAGCTTTTCACATAGACAATGAATGGGACGCGGGGAAACACCGCTGCCTGTGGACACGCACCTTCACTGTCGGTAAAAAGTCCCGAATGCAACGTTCTGGACGCAGCGCGAGCGCGCACCTGTTGAGTTTAGTTCCGCTTTGTCCCGCACTGCTGCGCTGTGATTGGTCAGTACTAGTCACGGGACGGTATGGAAACGTCACGATACGATTTTCTTTTCAAAATAAATCACGATATTATCATTCAAATATTCTTAAAACTCGCAAATGGCAGGTTAGCACACAGTAGAATGACTTTACTTCATATTTAGTTAAGAAACAAATATTTTTATTGCCTCACATAATTTTTAAGTGAACATCGTTTTCAGTGGCAAAAACAATCATACAATCTTTAATAAGATAATTATAAATCATAAGGTCTCCCTGTAAATAAATAAATGATGAATATATTTTTAATGGTTACTTACAAGTTTGTTTTTTATTACTTGATACTTCCTGTATTTTTTTAAAATCAGGCTCTATTTTTTACTTCTCTACCATGATAGTGAACTAGAGAACTTCTTCGGCTCATTATGCAAAGTAAAAGTTTGCCTCCAGGGTTTTCTGCCAGAAAGGGTTTACTTTAATCAGGCAGTAACTATCGGTTCTGAAAAGTGAAGCCAATGCCCATGTGCCTTAAATGTGCATTCTCTTTAGTGGCCATCAGGGGGCGACTCCTTTGGTTGCAGAATGAAGTCCGATTGTATGGAAGTCTATGAGAAAATGTACCCTACTTCTCCATTACACTTAATTTATTACACTTATTTATTATCATATTATTTATTTGGTCACTTAGCTTGCCAGCCGAGTTTATTAAACCAGTGATTTTTTTTATTTTTTTTTTACGTTACTGAGGACAATTAGTAACTATGGGTTACAAATACAATAAAAGGTACAATATTTCCCTTTGAACTAGAAGATAATGGAGTAAAAGTAAGCTAGCCGCTTGAATTGGAAATACTCAAGTAAAGTAGTGCAGTGCTTGAAATATAGTTTTACTATATTTTCCCCGTGGATACGGACTCCTCTGTTTAGATTCTGATTTGTGATGAGAAGATTAAGTGACACTAATTTTCATGGACGATTCTATCAGTTAAATTGATTATTTGTCAATGGGAAGTAGAAAATGTGAGCTGTCCGTGTCATTTGTTAACCGCCACGGCACAAGACAAAAAAAAAGAAATGAATAAATCTCCGGTTACGCTGCCAAAGTGAGCGATGAGGATTGGCTATAAAATATAACTTGTCATCCTCAGCCTCCTAATTCCATTTCACACTCAGATCAGTTGGATCAGTGGCAGCTCGTCCTCATTTAAAACCATTAATGACTTTTTCCTGGTGAGAATTCAGCACAATGGATGTGATTATTTTTGTCCTTGCATCCTTGCATCCGTGTGTGTGTGTGTGTGTCAGTGTATCCAATTTATTTGCTCACATATCAGTGTGAAGTAAGTGTTTAATTATTGTGCCGTTTGAGCTCCGTCAATATTTGTGCTGAAATGAACAATGAAAGATTTGCATATAAAAATCTCATATTGATATTGGCCTTTTCTTCGCTATCTGTTCGGAGAGATCCTAATTGCTATTCCTCATTGTTTATCTTAATCTCAAAATCGGATCAGAAGAGGTGGGGGGAGGGGGGGGGGGTGCTTCAGCTTTTAGTGCATCACTGCCCCCCAGTGGTGACTAAGGAGGCTGCATGACGTCTGCATCTTCCTCGAACCCTTTCAGCTGCTCTGACTCGTCGTGTGCACTTCTGTGACTTAGAAGATGATTCGAGAGGAAGAGTCGTTTTCATCGCCGTGGAAACCAGCTGAGTCGCAACGCCTGTATAAATTAAACTTTACAAGAATTACAGATGAAGAGCAATTTAGTGAGTAAAAAGGTTCCTCGCTGAGTCACATCTCTCTCGTCATGGCAACGGGGCAATATCAGGAAACGTAGAACAAGATCACAGCAAAGTTTAGAATGCAACTTCAATGTCATCACGCCATTAATCACGCCATTAATCACACGATCGTCCTCCCAGTGGAGGAAATGTGTAGTGCCACTCTTTAAGGGTCGGCCGAATTAATGGATACTCTGCTTTAAAGAGTAACAACCCCTTTAAAACGGACTTTAATGTTTTCTATCAGGTTTGGGGTTTAATCCAAAAGCTGTATTTATGGATAATAAATAACATTATTCTTTGACCTCCATCAGCAGCTGCTGTTATGCTTAAACTGTATTTTAATCATTTAATCATCACATCTGCATTTAATCCATCTTAAAGGGATAGTTCAGAATTTTGGACATAAGACCTATTTTCCAAGTGAGCCGGTGTGTTCGAGACGTCTGGAGACGTTTTCAAGAAATTTCATTCAGTTCTTCTAGTTGCCGAGTTCACTTATGCTATCGCTAGCACACGTCAATGGTTCTTAGCTAGACAGGCATTAAAAACAGTCTTGCCCACTCCACAGTGCACCCGAGGCAAATCAATTAAAACACTAGACTGTCGATGTACATATCTGTGTTGATAGAATGTTTGAAATAAAACCAGCATTTTTAAGGATTTATGTCTCAGCAGCAGCAGCGTGTCATACTTCCTAGTAGTACTATTTACGGGCAGTATTTCGCACGGCGCGTCTTAGAGTTTTGAGTCCGACGGAGAGTCTGCATGTGTGGATTCGCTGAGCCGCCCGCTGCCCGGTGTTGGTCTGCGGTCCAAGGGCTTTTCACCCAGCTCTGAGGGCACGAGGCCCGACTATTTGGCGGTGTTCATGTGTCTATTTACCGCAGGGAATCCCCGCAACACGTCCGAGGGTTTACAGTTCTCCGGACGGAGCAGTGGTCCGGGTTGGTCCCGAGGGCTTTTCAGACAGCCTTGGGGGTATAAGTGCCGACAGTTTGGCCCGGTTCGATTGCCTATTTACGGGCAGTATTTCGGGCGGCGCGTCTTAGAGTTTTGAGTCCGACGGAGCAAAGTAAAGTTCCGCTGCTGCTGAGAAACTAGTTCCTCAAAAAATGGATGATTCATGCGATGCAAGGTTAGTTTTGTTTCAAATATTATTCTATCAACACAGATATGTACATCGACAGTCTAGGGTTTTAATGGATTTGCCTCGGGTGCACTGTGGAGTGGGCAAGACTGTTTTTAATGCCTGTCTAGCTAAGAACCCTTGACTTGCGCTAGCGATAGCATAAGCGAACTCGGCAACTAGAATAACTGAATGAAATTTCTTGAAAACGTCTCCAGACGTCTCGAACACACCGGCTCACTTGGAAAATAGGTCTTATGTCCAAAATTCTGAACTATCCCTTTAAGTATTGAGGAGCAGCAGGATCTCACTGAAGGACACTTCTACATGCAGCGTGGGGATCAAACCGACAACCTCTTAAAGGCTATTTAATGGATGCATGTCGTTAAAATTGGGACGTTTTAATGGATAACAATCCCTTAAAATTTAACCTGATGGAGATTAAAAGATTAAAACCACTTAAAATGTAGAAAATACAATTAAAAAAATACCTAGCTCTTAATTTGTGTCTTAATTTCATAGATTTCAGTTTCTTCTCTCTTTTGAGCTGATTTTACTTTCCATCATAAGGATTAATTTAAGGATTATGTGAATTATATAAAGAGAAATGATCTCATAGAACGTATCAAATAATATTAAAGGAACTTTTGGCAAATTGATTGAGTTTTTAAGATTTTTACTTTTTACTCTCCATTGTGACTGTTTGCACTTAGATAAATATTTTAGGAGTTTATTGAGCGATGGTAATAAAGATTCAGTGTTAAATCTTTCAGTCTTTACTTCCTTGCAGCCATCGGTTGCTTAATGGAACAGAAGCTTTCACATTGACCCGTGTTTTTGTCGTCTCGTGAACTCACACAGGATGAAAGTAAAAACCGAGGCGATGCAACGTGAACAACAGGAGGATTAATGCTGCTCTCCAGCAGGCTACACTTTACATTTCACATTCATTTGCAGTAGTTCTCAGAAGAGTGTAATTATCTCTCTCCACAGAGTACCCCTGACGAGTCTCTATTTGATTATCCCCTTTCAAGATCGTTCACTTCAGCAGGAGATGTAGCACTTTACTTTGATCCGAGTCCCCCGGGCACACAACCCAAAATTGTTTGGGCAGATAATAAAATGGCTGCATAAGATGAAGGGATTCTTCGGACGGACGGTGGGGAGGGTTTTTCTTGGGTCTACGTTTGGCTCATGTATTGGGAAAGAAGGATCAGAAGGATCAGCGTCCACCAGCATGGCCTCTACCTCTTTGGATACGATGCTGCAACCATAATATCACATGTGAAGCTGAGAGCCATTTAAACCTCCGTGTTGTCAAAGTTTGGGCCGTCTCTGCTCTGATCCATCAATGTGAACTAATTGAGTCCTGATTTTGTGCCAATAGCTTCTCTGTAGCACTCAGGCAGCTCGTCTGATCACCGCTTCCTGGAAAAAAATCACATTTGCAATCGATGTATTCAGTACAAACAATGAAGCCTAATTTGTATTAGAATGGAGTGCTACAGATGTTGATTTGACAGATATTGATTATCTAATGAAAGACTCCAAAAACATCTACGTTTCCCTTTTACTCTCTTCGACACAGTGAAACCTGAAAGTAGAGTTTTCCTTCTGCTATGACTGATCTGATCAATACCTAAAGTATTGATACTAGAAATTCAAAGCCTTGTGTCATTAAGATCAACGACTTATTTAGTCATTTTAAATTCCTTTTTTATTCTTTCATTTTTTACTCTGTTCAATTATTAGTATTATAATAATAATTATTATTATATCCTCTTAATGTCTGGATTTGTTCAATGTGATAAATAATAAAGAAATAATTGAAAGGTGGTATCACCATAGAAACACAGTGGAAGTTACATGAAACGGTGATCTCAGCGGTCATTTGACTCTTACAAAGGTAAGTGGCGATTGTTGCGGGTTGTCATGGCGACCACACACTTCGGCGGGCCATTAGCCCTCAGCGCTGCTGCTTCTGTTCCCAGGGGGAGTGCAGCATTAAAACACGAGTTCCACCATGCTTTAATGCTACACTGCTTATGTATTACAGGAAAATGAGCCTTAACAAAGTTGTCACTCGCCTGGCCCAAGCAGAGTGCTTTCCTGCGGTGTGACCAGAGTGTGTGGATGAAACATTAAGTTGTTCAATTTGGCTCTCTACGCTTCACGCCGCCGCCGCTGCTAGTTCCAGGCGTAGCCTATTACAGCGGTCACAGCTGAAACGCCGTTGTTTGGGACGGGAACGTCCGTTCCACCTCTGCTTTTCCACACTTGCCCGCTTTCTTCCATTGCTTGTTTTCCATTTTGCGTCGAATTGTGGGGTCTAATGGTCTAAATGTGTGGTTTGTGGGCTGTGTAAATACGACTGAATGGACTTAAAAACACGTGTGAAGTAGTTCAGACTAGATATTCGACCTCTGACATCACAAGCTCCCAGACTTCTATGGACCCCATAATTCTAACAACTCAATGAGAGGGCACACAAATACAATCTCCATAAAAAAAATTATAATAGTAATAGTATTCATTGGGAATTAAATCACATTTACAGATGATCAGCCAGCTCACTGCTGCTGCTGCATGGACACACACCGCCCTCTAGTGGCCAAATGTTTTACATCAGTCTTTGTGACCTCACTTCACTTCAAGTTTCTCCCAAGAGTGTGATGACCTATAGAGGGCGCCCTTGTCAAAGTTATTGAGTCTCACATTGAGTCTTCAGTTCTGTCATGAGATCAGACTGAAAGATGACTTTTATATGAAAAGTGCACAAACACTCACTTTTACACAGTGACAATGTTTTCTAGTTTTAGAGCTCGATGAGACGATGTAAGGAAGAGGCAGGGGGGCATTTCTGTCCATGCAGCCGGAGCAGATGGCATTTCATAACCAATCACCATTTCACATTCTATTGCCCAATCAGTTTCACATTTATATGGAAAGTAGCTCACTATTCCAGCAGAGCAACAGATGGCTTGAAACGTACGCTCGGGGACACTTGTGTAAAGACTTCATGGTTTCTGTTCCCTGTTTAAAAAAAACTGATTTTTTAAAAATAGCAAATTGGAAGCAATGTGCAGACGTTTAGACTTTTATTGTGTGACAGTAGAGAAGATGTGATATTTAATTAACTTGAAATATTGGTGCTCAAGAAGGGGGGGGGGGGGAGTATTTGTCTTTTTGTTTTTTATGCTGACTATTATTTACTTCATAGCTCAAACAGACAGAACTACAGATCCCAGGACTCTGTGAGTGAAGGAGTTTATCCAATTGTGCACTAAATATTCAGTAGAATACTGCAATTTAAAATGACTCCCAAATAAGTAAACGCCCTGCATCCAAAACATCACTTAATTAAAGAAAAAATGCACTTAAAGCCGGGGTTGATAATCTTAAGAAACCAGCAAGAGTAAGATATTTTAAAAATTACAGAAAAATCAAATAAATGCCAAAAAAGGAAACGGATGGGTCAAACAAACACAGGACTTTCAACCAGGAAACCAGTGTTTGTGTCCCAGAGTTGGTTCTATTCGTACTCATGGTACATCGTTTACGTTTTAGTTTGTGTAGCTGTATATACACCATTTCTACAAATATAACCAACCCTAGCTATGAAGTATCTAAAGTGAAAGTACTCATAATTCATTCAATGTGTTGCAGAGTGACTGTTATAAATTATTACTGATGCATTCATGAGTAAGGAAAGTTAATATGTTCTGTATAAATCTGATTCTGTAAAGTAACTAAAGCTGCAATTCTAAACGATATTTACCTCTGTATTGAGGGAAGTAGATTTTTTTTTAAAAGCATGAAATGGAAATACTCAAGTACTTAATACTTGAGTAAATGTACTTAGTTACATCTCTTTCCCAGTTAGCACTGATTTGGCGAGTTGCAGATAAAAAAAAATGACAATCTATATTAAAGTTAGCGAAATTTGGTTGACATGTGGTACTATTTTTTCAACAGTATGTCAATGACCATAATTAAATGTGAAGCAGGATTCAACTACATATTAAAATATGTTGTTGAATTATAAGTAACCAACATGAACATTTCAATCAAAGTTTGCCCATTTCAGACAAATCAACAAATCTATGCTGTATTTATCAACAGTCAGTATAATTCCATCAACACAAGTTACTGGCACCTTTTTTCCTCCGTACATCGGCTCTGCTTGATTAAAGAAAGTTCAATCATTCAGCAGACTTTGAATTAAAATAAAAACCCTCACACATGTAATTGTCCTTTTTCCTTTGGTTTAATAAAAACAATACCAAGAGACCCCACATCAAATCTGACCCCGGACCAGGTCTACAGGGACCAGGTCTACACGGACCAGGTCTACACGGACACCTCCCTGGCTGGGACGTGACAACTCTTCTTTCAGGAAGTATATTTGTAACCTGCTACATATCGGTGGTGTGCTACATCCGTCACATTAGAATCCTGTTACAATCACAACCTCATCACATCGGAGTGCATTAATGCTGAGCAACGCATCCCAGCTCCTCCATTAGAAGTCATAAAAAGGATTTATTAAATTCACTGAGCTAAGAAGCCACATCTCATGTCCTTGGTGAAAGTATTTCAAGGTTTTTTTTTTCTTCTTTTTTTCTAAATATAAAAGTAAAATGACATCTTGGCATGAGAAGTGTTGGATTTTTTTTTCTGGAAGCAGGAGTCCACTGAGGATCGTTCACAAACCTTTCACTGAAGAGTTTATACAGTCATTAAAATAAGCACTATATCCAAAATACTTCTGTTGAAATTGTAGATTTAAAAGCCCAACTGTTTACAATCTGTACATGGCACTCATGCGTCCACATTGTGTGCTTTACATTCTCTTCAGCATGCACTGCACTTCTGCTTACACATGCGAGGAACACGGCAGAATCACTAAGAAATAAGGTCATGGGTTAAAAAAAGAGGATAAAGGATCGTCATCCCTGCGTAACAAAGAAAAATCACTAATTGCCACAACAGGATGGATGTCTTCTGACATGCACAAGATGGAACGCAGAATATAGTGTCATTGAAAATACTGTTTATAGTCTTTCTTCACACCGACTTCCTCCTGGAGCGAGGGAACTCCCGGAAGCTATGCCCGGGCGAGAGTGTGCTTCCGGGGGAGGAGAGCCCGGTGTTGTCCCTGGAACCCGGCAAGCAGCCCTGGATCCTGTACGACACCGAGTTGTAGTACACAGAGTTGATGTGGCAGCCGTGGTGTTCGCCGTGCGACATCAGAGGACTGTCACAAATCCCCAAACGGTAGCACACGCAGGAGCAGAGGGAGCTGAGGCTGGACTCCGGCCTGCGCCTGCCCGCCTTGATCTGGAAGTGCATCCTGCAGGGGCTCCCCCGCCCCTCCTGGTCCCCGGCCGGGGAGGCGATGAGGTTGGTGCGGCTGGTCCCTTCCTCCATCGGGAGGAAGAGGGTGCTGTGGCTTCGACTGTGCACCGCCTTGTTGCTGCCCCTCTCCCTGCGGCCGCCTCGGCCCTGCCCCCCCACCACGTGGACCCCGTCCAGGAGGCCCCTGTCCCTCTTCAGCGAGGCCCTCTCTTGAGCGTCCCGCCGCTCGTCCTCCGTGTTCATGGTGAGGAAGCGGAGCACCACCAGGTTCAGGAAGGCCCCGATGACGGTGAGCCCCACCAGGATGTACATGAAGCTGAAGGCCACGTAAGGGGTCTTCTCCTGCAGGTCCTCCTTCTTCTGCAGGGCCACGAAGTCCCCGAAGCCGATGGTGGTGAGCGTGATGAAGCAGTAGTAGTACGCGTGGAAGAAGCTCCACCCCTCGAAGTGGGAGAAGGCGGCGGCGCCGACGCACAGCGTGCCCATGCAGGACAGGAAGCCCACCAGGACCATGTTCTCCATGGAGACCTCGGTGCGCCGGAAGCCCGTGCACTGCTTGGTCTTGTGGAGGAGATAGCGCACGAAGGTGTTCATCCTTTCGCCCAGGCTCTGGAACATGACCAAAGTGAGAGGGATCCCCAGAACGGCGTAGAACATGCAGAAGACCTTTCCTGCATCGGTGCCCGGTGCTGCGTGTCCATAACCTTAATGCAGAGGGGGAGAGGATGCTTACACAACACCTGGAGGCTCTATTTTCTTCTCTTTTATTAAACGTTTCATGCATGCTCCTTAAGTAACATCTCTTATGTAAAAGCTCCACTTACCGATGGTGGTGATGACGGTGATGGCAAAGTAGAAAGAGCCGGCGAATTTCCACTGTCTGCCGGCGCGGTGGGGCTCAGCCTGCATCACCACTCGCTCGATTTCGCGGTAGTCGTCGTCGGAGAAGCGGTACCGCCTCTTCATCTCGTTGCGCTTCTGCTCCAGGACGCGCCTGCGGGAGCTCTCCGACTCGGACTCCAGCGCGTCGAACACCGCGGCGCCCACCAGCAGGTAGGAGAACATGCAGAGGATGAGGGAGAGGGTCCGGACGTTCTGCTTCTTCATCCTCGGGAGCGGAGACGCGGCCGGTTACAGGTGGGATCGTTCCTCAGTGAAGTCTCGCATTTGGTGCCGCAGCCTGTTGCGTGGAAAACGTGGCGGGATATGAGGATTCAGGTTTCAGATGTCTTGTTTATGTAAAAATAAAAAAATAAATAAAAAACACACACCGAGAGCGATCGATGCGCTCAACGCGGTCATGTGTTTTAGTGGCTCCTCCGCATGCGCAAACTGGTCTGGATAAAAAAATATGTGGTTTGAATGAGACACTTGGTAAAGCTTTTTTTTGTTGCACCAGCTGGATGTGTGTGCAACAAGTGAAGTCCCGACTCAACCCGGTAGATAGCATCCTAACATGAGGAGGAGGAGGAGGAGGAGGAGGAGGAGGAGGCGGAGGAGGAGGCGGGGTTCAGCACCACGGACAGCTCCCAGCGGGATTTCACATTTGAACTGGCTTTTATAAACTGCGCATCCAAGGTGGACACACACACACACACACACACACACGCACACACACACACACACACACACACACACACACACACACACACACACACACACACACACACACACACCTTAAATGTGAAACTTAACTAACCAACTAAAGCCAAGATAACATGTTGGTGCAAATAAAATAAAAAAGTGTTAAAAGAATAAAAACTAAAACCGATTTGACCGATTGGTGTCAAAGACATCACCTCAAAAATAGAAGCAAAGTTAATTTTGAGTTATGTAATATGATGTAATTATGTCATCATGTGTGAATTATAATCCCGTGACAGCTCCAACAAATAAAAATGACACTAAAGCAATTATCAAGTGAAAAAAACATCAAAGAAATAATGAAGATGTATAAGATGGGGATAGTGAAATTATTGAAATATGTATAAACATACACATTTGAATATGTTGAAATGATAAGAAAGCCAATCGATAAGTGGGTTTTTAGAATAGTTGTTAAAAACGTATTGATTGTGAGTTTAGCAACAGTTCTGGTGGCAAAGAGCACAATAGATACACATTTACTGTTCTATGGATCATTACATATCGATGATTTCATGTATAGGTGTGTGAGTGTGTGTGTGTGTGTGTGTGTGTGTGTGTGTGTGTGTTGGAGAGAGACAGATGTAGATTTGAGAACTGACTGCATGCTGATACACACCATATAAATAACCACCATTGATACACTCGATGCTTCTGGAAACAGACTGTAGATTATTCACGGTTGCCATGGTTACTCATACCAGAAGCACAGACTTGATTTGTCAGCGAGGTCCGAGCTAATATGTTAAAGCATAATGATCCGGACCCCTCGGGGAGTCGTTTCAAAATCACACTGCGAGTCTCATTTATTCAGGCGGGATTTTCTCGTCAAACGTGGGAAAGAAGAAAACATCGCACACTTTTACGAGATTATGAGATAAAAACCTGAACAGGAGCATCCGTCCTCACAGTTGGTAGGAAGCACCGGCAGCGTGTGTGTGTGTGTATGTAATATATATATATATATATATATATATATATATATATATATATATATATATATATATATACGTCACACACACACACACACTAGGGGTGAGTATTGGCAAGAACCTCACGATACGTATCACGATATCACGATATAAATAAAGATGAAAACACAAGTACCTGTATATGTACATCAGATGATATTGATCAGAGGACAAATTGAGTCAAAACTATTTCATTCAAAACAGCCTCTCCATTTTATTAATTCCCATGAAATTCACTGGAATAAATATTGAAAATAAAATGAAAAAGGATAAAGTACTGCATTCACAACGCGTGTAAACGTGAATCTTTTTTTTTAAAACGATCTTTGGAGTTGAAAAATCAATATTGTATTGGGCGGCAAAGTATTGCGATATATTGCCGTATTGATATTTTCACTCACCCCTAATATAGACACACACACACACAGACTCTCACAGGTGGGATTTCTTTCGTTGCTTTTTGTTCCCCGTTAAACAGAACAACCTGCTCTCGGCTGGCTCCCTGTTTTTGTGTTAAGTGGCTAAATCAGCACGCTTGTGATTCAAACCAGCTCTCCGTAAATCAATTACATCTCAGCTGATAAGAGAGGAACCCGAAGCCTGAACAGCCAGCCATCAATCCAGCCCAGCGTGTGTTCACATCCCTTTTCCAAAGCCCAAGGACCCGGAACAAAGCGAGGAGGGCCCATCAATCCCCGTCAGGGACCTGCAGCTTTAAGGGGACGCATTCACACTCAAAGAGATGCTTCATTGATTCGGTTGGTTTTTTTCTTCTCTGTTGTCTTTCACTAACACTTCATCATCCCACACACACACACACGCACACACACAGTTCATTAGGTGGTCGAAACAAATGAAGTGGATTATGGAAATGCAGCGTCCACTTGCCTCGTCTTCTATTTTATGTTTAGAATATTAACTTCTATGAGAAGTATTGCTCATTTGTTATATTATTATTCATATTATTATCTTTTAAAGGTTGTTGATTGACAGCTGATGAGTTGGGAATACCGTTCCCTTGGAGATAATTCTATTTTTAGCTCTTACCAAAAAAATATTTATTTATTACTGTTCGTAACACGTCATGTGGAAAATAATCAAAGTCATAACTTTGAGTCAGCACAATGCCTGTGATTACTTTCAAAAGTAGTTTTTATATTTAGGATCCTTTTTTAATGCAAATTAACTTTTGTTTACACAGAATATATTCTAAAAAAGAAAAGAAAAGCAATGCAACATTTGTATCTAATCA
This sequence comes from Eutrigla gurnardus, assembly GCF_963514095.1. Classification (NCBI taxonomy): domain Eukaryota; kingdom Metazoa; phylum Chordata; class Actinopteri; order Perciformes; family Triglidae; genus Eutrigla; species Eutrigla gurnardus. Next base: position 28,005,537 of record NC_139922.1, on the reverse strand, counting down.
CTAAAATGGATTCATACGATATAAACAAGAACATTTTAGAGACCAATTACAGGAAACTTGTTTTAATATGTGCGTTTTGTATCACACCTGGGGGCCAAAAACAAAAGTCGACTGTCCAGAATTACAAATACGGCCAATAAAATGATTGGGAATGAGCAAAAACAACTAGGATGAAATATATATATATATATGATGAACATTTACAAAAAATGTTTTTATATAAATGCCACATCAGCTTAATTCACACTGGAAGACGTCTGTTATTGTTGTCTGATCTGTGCTATTTATTTTAATTATCGTTATTTATGTGTTCAAACCAACATTCCCACATTTCTGCATTAAAAGATTATTATTTTGTTATTTATTTACTCTCATTTGGTGACATTAAGCACCATCTAAAGAGCATTTGTCCACTTTTCATGTGATGAAATAAAAATATAGTCCATCTTAGTATTTCTGCTGATGCTCTGAATATCATCCTAGCATCAAGAGGACCGTCCGCCTGAAGGAGTACTTTTCTCTACTAAATAAATCTCACCCAGTAATTCTGCGGGGGAAGGAAATATGCAAATCTGTGAAAATCCTGGAGGAAGGTTTATTGAAATTATGTATTTTTTTTTTTTTAGAATTGAAAGCTGGTCTTTAGCAGGAAACTGCAGCTGTGCTTTGACAAGGATATCACAGGAACAATGCAGGAGTGCAGATGAGGTGGTGGCGGAGGTGGAGGGAGGATTGGAGGTGGAGGAACACCGGACGACACAGATGTGGACGGTAGGGGTTTAGCTACAGAGGCTTTAGTCCAGATACCGATCCGCTAGTCCTCTATCTCAATTTACGATTTGAGACGCATATTAGAATTCAAATTTGCTGCATTCTGAGCTGATTAAAGAATTTGATTATATGCTTCTTTCTTTTAAAAAGTCTTGGGTTTATCATGTAATTCCTGCATGTGTTCCATTAAATATGTAAATAATGAGCATGTCTGCACAAATGACTAAATGACGATGATTAAAAATGCTCTGTGGTTTATCTTGAGTAACTGGGTCACGAATTCTGGAAATAATTGCTGTTGAGTTTTTCCAAATGTTTTTTGTTTTTATATCTTTGAGAAAAGACAAACATCTCTGCAGTCAATATCTCCAAAACCAGGCAACTCACGGCTAAACAATCCAGAGTGAACAACATTTCTGCAGGTTTTTTAAATTTATTTGCAATTATGACCACATTTGTTTTTGTACTACAGCTCGCAAAAGAAGGAAAATACACTTTTCTGGAAGTTGAATCTCCTCTAATAACAAAATACATCCATCATTCATCATGTTGACTTCTCCGTCTCTCTTTCCCATTTATATGTGTTCATTCTTCTGTAAAATAAGATGAGATCTGTTTATCTTCCTCATACTTTCTCTTCCCAACGACAGAACAGAAGGTCGCCTAGTTTCTTTTTCATGCGTTTGTTCTCCGAGCAGTTTACATGATTTCTTACATTTTCTCTGCTCGGCCGAATCAAATGGAAACAAAAGATTAATGTTCATTTGGTCAATATGACTTATTTTGTGCCCACAACCAATGTTATAATTACCCCACTCACATTGCATTAAATGTAATATTGTTGTCTTCTCATTTGGTGAAAGTATATACATTGTTTTGCTATAGTGAACACAAAGTTGGAATAATTAGCAAATGTCTCGTCTTTTATAGCCAAACAAATGTGATGCATGAATTAACTCCACCTGGGTAATTGTGACACATAATGTAAATCACTGCACCTGGTCAAAAGTGAGTCATTATATAATATGTATATAAGAAATGACAATATGTATAACACATCCACCCACTGGGCTCCTGCAGCGATAAAGGAAGAGTTCGTAGGTGGAGCCACTAAATGCCACAAAACGCAGCCGGACTGGGTTTTTCCATGATCGTTATAATCTCTTTGTACAAAAACAAATCTCTCCGTCTGTATTGAACGCGCTGAGAGGAAAAAAGGCAACAGGGAATCAATTTCAACAGAGCCGAGGCATTTAAATAGCAACAGCTAACACTGGATGCCTGCAGAGCCCGCCGGTTACCACAGTAACCGAAAAAAAGGCCAAAAATAGAAACCCACAACGACGGCCATTCAACATCGAACCCCCCTGTGATAATACAGGAGTCTATTTATACACCTCGGATTGGTGGAATAAACACATCTGGTCCCATTACTGTCGGCGGATTGGACGTCACGGTCCAGTTCCACGTGTTTCACACCTTCGGAGGTCGAGCTGCTGGTCCTGATGAGAACCTGACTGATGATACAGGAACACAGAAGACATCGATGTGAGACGCTTCAGAGGACAAGACGGGACGATGAGACACACTGCAGCTGTGTTTGGACTCCAAGGGTCAGGGGGAGAGGGGGAGGGGGGAGGGGGGAGGGAGGAGAGAGAGGGGGGAGGGGATGGAGTGAGGGGGAGATGGGGGAGAGAGAGGGGGAGGGAGAGAGAGAGGGGATGGAGTAAGGGGGGAGAGGAGGAGGGAGGGAGGAGATGGAGGGAGAGAGGGGGGAGAGATGGGGGAGAGAGAGGGGATGGAGTAAGGGGGGGGAGAGATGGGGGAGGGAGAGAGAGGTAGAGGTGGAGGGAGAGAGAGAGGGGGAGGGAGGGAGAGAGGGAGAGGAGGAGGGAGAGGGGAGATGGAGGGAGAGAGGGGGAGAGAGAGAGAGAGAGAGAGAGAGAGAGAGAGAGAGAGAGAGAGAGAGAGAGAGAGAGAGGGGGAGAGAATGGCTGCAGTGTTTCTGCAGGTTGTGAGATAGAAATGCCGTCTCCTATGTGAACTTGAGGTCAGAGGTTACCTGTACAATTACTTGTTTTACTTGAGTATTACCTTATGTTGCTTTCCTATGAAGTAAAAAATAATGTATATCACAATTTAGTACTTTTGAATATTAATGTTTGTGATAAACTGAAGGGTGAATTGTTCCTTTATGGGTTGAGACAACGTGTTCATATATTAACGATTTTAAAAGCCTCTTGTATCAGCTGGGAAACGCACATGAAAAGTTGACTTTTTAAAAGAGATGCATGGTTCTCACAGGAGAGTGAGGCAATAAAAATATATGATCTTATAGGATATGATCGCTGTTGGTTAAACTACCCGACAGTATATAAAAGGAGTCAAAGCCATAAACATCTACAGCAGTAAAATGGAACAAACACATTAAAGCAGCAATAATGTAGAAATGTATTTATCTCTTTTAAACTTTTGAACATTAGTTTTAGGTGATTATTTTTGCCGTTTTGCTCATTTTGCTTACTTGTGATCTAATTCTGCGACAAAATCTCTACAATCATCAGGGGATTCTCTGCAGTGTTTTTATCGCGGTGATCTGATTTGGCACAAAATCTTCAACATTATCTCATTATTTCAAATCCCTTGTGTACGAGTTCACACTTATTGAGCATTTACAGCTGATTCTGACTATAGTGGGTGCGTACACTCCTACAAACTAAAATAACACTAAAATATAAACTAAAAATATCCCCTCATCCAACAGTAGAGATGCTGGATTTTTAATTTTTTTTTACATCTAGACCTATATGATTTACATAATATTGACAGATTTATCATCAATAAAGTGATTTTAATTAACAGATAATGCTATTGTTTTTCCCCCATTGGCTATCAATACATCTATCATAGCATTGCTGATGTTTTTGGTTATATAACAGTGGAGGGATAAAGTTATCCTGCACCTTACACAGGCTGCCTGACGCATCAGCTGGCTTGCAGTTTTTATCACCATCAACCAACACAGCCAGCGTGCTGCCTTCACGCTGTGTCGGAAAATGCACTTACTTATTAGAAAGCACATTGACAACATCATAAATGTCAAACTACATATTTTGTTTGTTTTTTATGTCTGAGGACCACAATGGAAATAAGCCTTAGAGCTTTATTGTGTTTTTATTTTTTATCCTCGGTAATGATGATGACTAGGTGTGTAAGTGCGTATGTGCTCTTTTCTGTGCAATCACCAAATTAAATAAAATAAAATCACACCGAAATCGATCGATGCCAACAAACAGCTGCCAGAAAGGGAGTTTGAGCAAAACATAAATAAAAATAAAGTAAATACATAAAGTTAACTTAGCTCTAATAACATAAATACCTTCCTTCTCTTAAGCTGGAGCTAAATGGCGATCGGGTAGTAGGATGTCTTTATTACTCTTAAACGCATAAAACCTACGTTTAATGGCGTTTTCGGGTCCAGTTATCCCGAATCCAACGATTGTTTTGCCATTTCCAGATTCTACGACGGAGCACCTGAAGGCATCACCGCTATACCGCAGCCGCCGCCGGTGCCGCCGCCGCTGTCTGACGATGGAAGACTGGAGAGGCGGATGGTCAGGGCCGTCCTCGTCTAACCCGAACATGCGAGTGTGACTCCATTCACCGCCCGTTCGCAGAGCTGCAAACCCGGGGAGGCGTTTTTATTTAGCCGTTAGCAACGTCACGTAACGTCCGTTTGTTCGTGTTCCGGTAAAAAACCATGGAGGACGACTGTGTGTGTGAATACGACTCGACCTGGGACACGGAGAGTGATGGAGACGACCCGGCCGGAGAGAGCCAAACCCGGCGGTCATGTCCAGACAAAAACAAGTCCGCCTGGACCCTAGTGACCGTATGTTATCACCGTGACTCTGCTAAAACCGGAAACTCGCCTCAATTACCGGGTTTATATTGGGAAGGCTTTTTTTTGGCTAATATCGCCTCGGCTGGAAAGCTAATGGTAGCTTTATGTCTCTCGCTCTCTCTCTCTCTCTCTGCTGCAGGCTTGCTAACTAGCCTAGCTAGCCGATGACGTTAGCTTACTTTTAAAAGGCTTTACGTCGCCATATATAATGTTTACATATCACGTTATGCTGCTCACAGCTGCATTTACATATTTATAGTCAAAATGGTGTGTTTGGAGTGAGTGTTGGCTGCTTTTAGTGAGGGGGGGGGGGGGGGGTGTTAGCTTGGCCTTTTACATGTCAACTTACTGTATAGCGTCATGTCAGCTTTTAAACGTATCACCTGCAATTATAGCAAAAACGTCATTTTCATTATGATGCATGGATAGTTTAGTCGAAATAACGGTGTTTTGTTTTTGTTTTTTTTTGTTTTTTTTAAGACAACGGATTAATTTCACTTTCACTTTTTATTTGCAGTGGCATCACACGCCCAGAAACATGAGGGCGGCGAAGGACATGCAAAACTACAGAAGAGGATATCCGGTAAGCAGCAGCAGCAGCAGCAGCAGCAGCAGCAGCAGCAGCAGCAGCAGCAGCAGCAGCAGCAGCAGCAGCAGCAGCAGCAGCAAAGGGATTCTCCACAAGAATGGACCTTGAACGCACCACCACTGAGACCAACCGTTTGTTGTTTGTGTTTCAGAATCTGACAGACGACGAGTGCTCGGAAGACAAAATGAACAATTTGCAGTTTTACCTAAATAAATTTCCCTCGGCTCCTGATGGTAACGCATGTAAAGATGTTGTTCGGAGATGTTCTTTGGGGGTGAAATGCTTTGCGATGACGTGATGTTTTATTCTTTTGTGATTTGGCTGCAGATGTCTACATTGAATCGTTTCTCAAGGAATGGAAAAACGACTACAAAAGGCTGGAGAGGGTTCATTCGTACATTCAGTGGTACGTATGACGCTTGTGTCATCTCATTCTGGTGACGTTGCTGAGTATGCTTCTCCTGGTTAGCAAAATAAATAAATAAAATGCTTATGTTGGGAGGTGGCTTCAATGAAAAGCACTGCAAAACAATTAGTATTCATAGCTTACAACCTGCTTTTAAAACATTCGTAGCGATGGAGGAGGACTCATACATTCAAGTAAAAAGATTAACTTAATTAAGGTATAAGATTTGATGGCTATACGAATGGTCTCTCTTCTCTTCCCCAGTCTGAGAAAAGAGAAGCGATGATTTGAGTTGACACTAAACTCGGTAGTAAGCAGGAGAACATCATGTGAGGACTGGTTATTAGAGGCAGAGTTGTACGTGGTGTTTGGCGAAGCACCACGAGTATATTTTAAGTCGGGGTTAAGGACAGCGGACGTAATTTTTTTCTGAATTAGAGGTTTGCTTCGTTGGCTAATTGTTTAATTGATTTTGTGTTGTTTCTCTCTTGAATCCTCTGCCGTTGTAAAGGCTGTTTCCACTGCGAGAGCCGGGGGTTAATTACATGGCTTCAGAACTCACCAAGAAGGAAATTGAGGTAAGTCTTTAAATGAACGCTGCACATAATTAGGTTGTCACTGACTAATCTCCCCACAAGTTAGTTTGTCCAGGTTTGATAGATGTGTGTGTCATCGTTGCAAGCATGCTGCAGTGGAACTATAATAATAATGTTGTATATTAATTCCTGAGATCATCGTCTATCATCACAACCCTATCTGGTATAGCCTAAAGCAACAAATTAATTAAAACATTTATATTTATACCACAGTCATATCTGAAATGTCATCCAGTGAGTTGAATATGTCTTTCAGATGCTTTGGCTAGAGATGCGTTAAGTTTTGGCATTTTTGAATCACGCAAAACAATGTAACAGCTGCCAGTTTCTCTAAAATCACCTGAATCCATACATTTTCAAAATAAAAGGCAGAATGCTTAAAAAAAAGAGGTTGAAAGCTGCGTAGCATTACAAGCATCATTAACACCATCATTTATTAAGTTTGTTTGTAGAGGAAATATATACTATATTAATGTTACGTGTCTGTTAGACAGAACAGACAGCCACATAAAGATAAACACCAACTTTTCTTTTTACCCATAGCTGTACCAAAAGCTGTCCAGATAGAAATGCTTCTACATGTTTTACCCACAATCCTCTCTTCTGGTCCCCAGGCCTTCAAGAAGAACGAGGACGCCAAAAAGAGACTAGTCGAGTCCTATGAACTCATGCTGGGCTTCTACGGCATGCGTCTGGTCAACAAGGAGACGGGCGAAGTGAAACGAGCCGATAATTGGAAGGAGCGGTTTGGAAACCTGGAGCGGTGAATATTTTATATATCTCTCATAAAACCAACGTCGACATGATGTACTTCCTGTTTGTAATAAAGCGTCTGATCCTCTCGCAGGAACATGCACAACAACCTGCGCATCACTCGCATCCTGAAGAGCCTCGGCGAGCTGGGCTTCGAGCACTACCAAGCCCCGCTGGTTCGCTTCTTCATGGAGGAGACTCTCGTCAAGAAGACGCTCGGCAGCGTCAAGCGCAGCGTGCTCGACTACTTCCTGTTCGCCGTCCTGGACAAGCAGAAGCGCCAGGAGCTCGTGCGCTTTGCCTTCCTTCACTTCGAGCCAAAGGACAAGTTCGTGTGGTGTCCCAGGAAGATCCAGAAACAGTTCAGGAAGGCGGAGAAGAGAGCCGACGGCGTCGGGAACGCCGACGGTAAAGAGGACGCGTGTTCACGGAGTAAAAGCAAAGAGGGAGACGCCGTCGTGCAACAAAAAGAGGACGGAGCGGATTCTGTCGCCAAGCCTCAGAAAGGAAGTGAGAAAACGGCGAGCAAAGACAAAAACAAACTGTCCGAGGCATCGCCCGAGCTGAAGCCAGAAGAAGAGACCGTCGGAAATGGAAACGCAGAGGCCGATGACGTTTTGGAGAACGGAAATGACTCCACAGACGACGTGGATGAAATGGAGCAGTCGCCGAGTCCCGACTCTGCGGCGGCGAAAGGCGAGGACGCGTGTGCCGACGAGTCAAAGGACGCCGCCCAGGAACCGGACATCATTATGCAAACGGACGGCGACACGGACACTGAAAAACCCCCCAAAAAGAAGAGGGAAGATAACATAAGCAACGGCTCCGTCAGGGAGACAGCCAGCGGGCCGACGGAGGAGAAGGTCGCCGCCAACAAAACCACGACCCCGTCGGAACAAACCCCCCCTAAGACTTCAAAACATTCACCCTCTCTTTCTTCTGGAAGGGAGGAGAAAATCCCACGGACTGATTTCAATCAAGTGCCAGATAAGAAAGCGGAGGAGGAGACGTCGCAGACAAACGGCTCGGTGGCGAGCGCCGACAAAGGTGCGAGCGCCGACAAAGGTGCGAGCGAACAGACGAACGGGAAGCCGGCGGAGGACGTCGACATGGAGCCGAACCCCTCGAGCTCAGACCAAAACAGGAAGAGTTCATGAATAGAACTGATCTGGAGATAGACGCATTAACCTTGAGCTTAAAAATGAAATGTTATTATAGGGGCAGAGTATGACTTAAAAAAAGACTTCCTGGGCCTTATTTCTACTATATTTGATGTTTAGATGATCGGTTCTTTTCACTTTTGAAGGAGTATGAATTCGTTAACTTGCTGAATGTGGGAGAGGATGGAACTGGTGGCCAATCGGACGTTTAAAAAAGGATGTTTTTTGTTATTTTTATCGTCAACAAGTCCCATGAAAAGGTGAAAAACCAACAGTGCATTAACTGATCTCTCACTATTTTGACTCCAAGCCCACTGGTGATGAAATGAATCCTTAATTCATTTTAATTAGACTTTTTTTTGTCAAATGTAACTCAAACGGGACTAAATGTTTTGTTTTTTTCCAGTCTGGGTTTTTGTGAGTATTTCCAGCAGCACATCCATCCACTCCACCTGTAACAGGAAGTACAGCATCATGCTTATTGTAATGAAGGAACGTGTTTTCATGGAATTTGTTGATAAGAAAAATTGGGGTCATGTGACAAAGGCCGATATTTATAATGCTAAAGTGCTTTTGTTAATGTACATCAATAACATGATGGTTCAGCATTTTTTTTTTACACCTTATACTTTAACAAATTAACAATTGTTTTGCACTGAAAAATAATTAATTGGAAGAGCTTTTTTGCCCCGCCCCCTCCTATGTTTTTTGTGTGACGAAAAAAGAATCCGTTTGTGTTTTTCTGCTGATCGCATAGATTTACGACTGAATGTCACGTAAGTTATATTTCAATAATGTTGCACAATTTTCATGAAGATTTGGGAAGTTTTGAACAACTGAAAAAGCCTTGCCAAAAAAAAAAAATGTGATGAGACTGGTTGATTGTACAATGTGATGTCTTCTGGGCAGAACCGATAAAGCTTTGGCTATAATTTAAAACCCGCCGTTTGTTAATTTGATGCAAATGAAATGAAAATTTAAAAGCCGGCGTGAGTATATTGATCTTTTTTTTATATTTTGCACTTAATTTTCACTTAATTATTGAAGCTATGATATTTACATAATGAAATGATAATAACTTTACAAGTGCTGGATTGTTTATATATGACCCCCCCCCCCCCCCCCCCCCTCCCCCCAACCTGGCTGTTGACAAAGCAGAATAAAGTTATACTATTTTTTTTAAGCGTTTATGAAATTAATCTGAGTCTCAGGGTTGAAGCAGCGGTAGATGTCGGGTTGATTTCCCAGCGCAGCAGCATGAAGTCAGAAATACGAAGGTTGTTTTTCTCCCAGCAAACACCAAACAGTGAAGTCATGTGACTCACAGCCGAGGGAAGAAGAAAGATGTTGGATTTAGAGATATTGATGCAGCAGGTTGTGTTCAGGCCTCAGGATCTCTGAGTAATGCTGCAAAAAATAATAATCTATACTGTTGGGAGTTTAAGCTTCTAGGTAGTTGCATCACCTACAGATACTCATCATGAATACATGGTTTTTTTAGGTTAGATTGAGAGTAGCACTCAGATTATCTGTCTTTCACAAGAGAGGAGATGGATTCTGGGCTTCTTTTTTTTTAAATCATCATATAACTTATGAATTTAATAATGTTAACTTGTACAAAGTAAGATGATTGTGTTCGATCAGGAGCTCTTCTGTTTCTCCAAGAACATAAATGTGAAACATTCACTTGTTTTCTTTGCTCCTTTGTCGTTACGTGATGATCGTGAGCTGATTATTATTAATATGGCCTTTTTTTTGGACTCTTAAATCCAACATCACGCTGGGTTTCAGGAAACTGTCACATCGAGAAATAGATTCTTGCAACATTACCTGACATTTTAGAAACCAAACTGTCTCGTTAATGGAGAGAATAATCTGCGGGGGGGGGGGATAATAGCGTGCTACGGGGATGCCAAAACCCAGAGATGACTCGGCATTTTAGTACTTCTGGTTCCCTCGTATTAAAGTCGATTTAATGAAATCGGAGATTTTAACGTCTTGTTCTAGGATATAAAATGTCTAAATGCTCCACTTGGGAAGCTTGAAGCTTAAATTCAAAAAGCTATTCAAATTGTCACACGTGACCTTTGACCTCCTGCCTCCTCAGTATGTTGGAAGCAGCGGCAGGTTGCTGTGACAATCAAGCGGTGTCATACCAACCTCATGGTTGACTTCATGAAGACTTGCTGGAGATGTGCATGATGGGAATGAAGGATCTGAGGATTAAAGTAATTGTACTTCAACACTGTGAGAACCACTAATGGACCTTTAAATACTTGTTTTTTTTTACCTCTCACACATGGAGGGATTGTATTTAAAGTCTCTCCTCTAATTGGTCGAAACTCGAACCCCGGCCTACTTTTTAACTTATTTAGCCCCGCCCACTTTTCTTGGGTGTCCGAAATTATTTCCCCCCCCCCTTGCTCGCTCGCTGCCTCCCTCTCACCCCTCCTCACCCCTCCTCACCCCCGCGTGCAGTGCGCCACAGTGAGTTCAGCCCCTTCGGCTGGAGGCTCGGGTTTATCTGGAACCAAAGGGGGAAAGCCATTCAGGGGCTGTGCGCCGCGAGGTAAAGGAACGGCTCCGTGTTGCGGACGCGTAAGGGGGGGAGCGATAGGAACCGAGGATCCGGGGATTTGACCTTTTTTTTCCCCCAGCTGCATCGACGCGGGTTTGTGAGGGACGAGCGGAGGAACCATGACGGTGTTCTCTGCGCTTTGGGTGCTCGTACTGTGCCAGCTTTTGACATCCTCCTCTGCCCAGGTGAGTGCGAGCAAGTGCCGCGTCCCTGCCTCCATCCAGACGGCTTCTTCTCATTTTCTATCAACTTAGTGCAGAAAGTCACTGTGTTGATGCCGACAGTCGCTCTCCAGCCTAAAACCCGGCGCTTTCTGCTATTTTACACTATTGATCCATTGATTCTTCTCCTGAACTGATCGTGGATCGTTATTTTGTCGCTCCTGTTGAGGAGGCCTATTTCTTTTTTACTCAGCCTAATTGTGTGCAGGTGGCTGCGCCTTTCACACTAGTTGGTGAAGTCAGGGTTATGTTTTCCCTGCAGCCTGTGGAATGCGCGCACTGGAGATCAGTGCCTCGGCGCACAATGCCACCTCTGTTCCCTCGGGCTCCCCTGAAGCAGCAGCTCTTAAAAAAAAGAAAATACACAGTGAACTGCGTTTATTTTGTTTACATAAAGGAATTATATGTTCCAGATTTATTTGTGTTTTCATAAAAATCTGGTTTAGCCTTCCTCGTGTGCGTAAAGGGAGATGATGCGTATTTACGCACGGCTGTTCGCCCCATGGCTTTCATGGGTTTTGGAATTTAATTGATATATATATATATATATATATAGTGTTGCATCTTTAGAATTATTTTATTTGGTTAATTCTGTCCTGTGTCATTTCAAAAAAGTATATTTTCTGATACAGTTGATGCCATAATACAGCAGACAGATATTGTCATCCGTTAAACCACAGCCCGGCCTTCATGGAGGCTTCATGGCAGTGAAGGAACAGAGGATGCATACAGTAATATCACTGATTTGGATAAATGTTGTGTTGCAGAGGCCGGGCCCCAGAGGAGCTCCGGGGCCAGAAGGACCCACAGGGCCACCGGGGAGGGATGGCACCGACGTGAGTTCTCTCTACTTTAATATTAATCTGCTTTATCTGCCTTTTTTTTGCCCATTTCACATTTTAAACAACTCCAGTGAGTAGGTTATTTAAAGATGGCATCATCACATTTTAATGTTTTTTTAATTAACCGATATTTCATCCTCATATTCTAAGAAATATTGGGTGTTAAATGATAACCAGAAGTTACACTACTATTTTAAAATGTGTTCGTTTGGAGAGTTTAGTGGTTTCACCTTGTGCGTCACCGTTCTTTGGTAGAAAGGCTTTTCTTTGTGCATAAATGTGTCCGAAATGTTTCTAGATGTTAGTTTTATCACGTCGACTCCTCCCGAAGCCCCTCCCACCAGTAATGATGAAAACATAACCGTGGTTGTCAGGTAGGCAGGGTTTAACCTCTCCTGTCCAACCCTTCAGTGAAGTTAGATTTACATTCACACGTGTGGATTTCCATCATTATTCACTGAAGTTGAAGCCTCGCTGTTTAAGGGGTTTTCTGCTGGTATGGAGGACACGATGTTATACTAAAAAATTAAGAAAATGATTCCATGAGACTTAATTAGCACAAGTTAAAAGAGGAAACTGGATTAGGGGGAAACAAAGTAATCCCCTTTCACATTCATAGAACGTCTGTTTTATGAAAATACTTGTGTATCCATGTCAGGAAATCTTTAGTTGGGATTATTTTTAGGGACTCCGGACACACAGAGGGCCCATTCATACATTCCCCAACCTTGTGAGACGATCTGGTTTCACCTCGCACCTCCTCCCTGCACCTTCACCCCCCACCTCCCCCCACTGTACAAACCCAAGTGAAGCTTTTATCATGTGACCAGTTCATCCTCACGTAGAGCTGAACAGCATCTCCTCTATACTGAAACACAAACTCACTGCTTCACTCTCTTTAATATGTATGTTGGGGTTTGAGAATTTGAATCCGGCATCCCTGAAGCATTCGGGCATGTGTGCACCACATTAATAAAATGTTAATTAATACTTTCTCTCTCATTAACAGGGTAAACCTGGACCTGCTGGACTTCCGGGGAAATCAGTGAGTTTAATTTAGGGACTGCATGAAAGATATTTAGGTGATGAACTTTTCAATCCTCTAGATTTAGGAAAAAAAAGGACCTGCAACATTATTCCTCATGCAAAAGTTAAATTGATTGTTTAACAGTTCATCCTCAATTTAAATGTTAAAATCTAAATGCACCTCATAATGTGTCCTCTGCCTTCAGCCACAAGTAAAATTACCCATTTCATAATTTTTGCACAATCTGCTCCTATCCTTTGATTCAGATGAGGAAAAAACACCACCTTATGCATTTTATTTGGCTTGTGTTCAGATAAAAGTGGTAGAAATTTAAATAGATATTAGAATCACTCATTTATTGTGTTCTACTTCCTCAACATCTCTGCATAGGGCCCTAAAGGGAAGGGTGGAATACCAGGGGAAGCAGGGAAACCAGGTCTGCCAGGACTTCCAGGGGTGGACGTAAGTGTCTTTTGTGAAGGAACGTCAGGAATCGACTGAACTAAATGATTCTGGGTTTGATGGGAGGCATCGTGTGCTTTCTTTGCAGGGTTTGACGGGTCCTGATGGTCCTGCTGGGAAGGACGGACCCCCGGGGGAACCAGTAAGTGTCTCCCGTCTTCTGATCTTTCTAATGCTGAGGATATTCTCTGAAAAGATGCACTCAGTCGGATGTTTTTATCTACTTCAAACCGCCTCCCTCATTAATCAGCTGCTTGAAGCCGCTAGTGTATGCAGGAACACTGCGTTGTGATTGGCTGCTGGTGCTGCTGCTGTACGGAGGATCATAACGGAGGAGGCCTGTGTTTTCCTCTGTCAGCATGGATTTGTCTGGCCGGCTCACCCTCTTGGTGGGAATATTTTTAATGAGGGATCAGAATCGGATTTATTTCTTGCTGCTTCCCTAATCCGGCCCGGAATGTGCAGCGTTTCTTTCCCACCAACCTGAGAGATCGTAGAGGAACGGCGATCCCTCGGCAGCCATCATCCTGCTGGGAGACGAGAGAAAGCAGGATGTGACACATCTATATATATATATATATATATATATATATATATATATATATATATATATATATATATATATATATATATATATTCTGATTAAACAGGAACACGCATTAAATATAAGATATGAAAGATTACAGACCTTCTCTGTAAGGCTGCAAATCCACTGTCAAGACAGATAAACCCCCCCACAGCAATTCAGCTAATTAGCCAACTTAATGAGGACGCTAGCATCAGCCCGTGTCCCTAATTACTCAGATTACTACACTGTCATGGCTGCTTCGTGGCGCTGGAGACAAACAGGAAGAAGCTGGTGGGGTTTGAGACGGTAATCACATGACCAGTTTCTCCAGCTTCTCCCAGCGGTGCAGCGTTTTATTTACAGGCCTCACATCGGTTTGTTTGTGCGTCTCGTGCGCTTTGTTGTCTCGTGTGCACGGCGAAGGAATGCGGCGAATAAGTAACATCGTAGCGCTCTGCTTGTTTTTCTGCCCTCTCACCTCCCAGACAAACCCAAATACAGCTGTGAGGGAGGGAGGCGAGGAGGAGGAGGGGGAGAAATAATCACCCGGGGGGAGGGAGGGGGATTAGAGAAGGGGCTCTGCAGGAAAACACAACTCCATCAGTCGTTTGTTGGTTTTACTGATAAATAATGGACGATCACGCAATCAAAAAGGACAAAGTATTTCAGCTTATCGTCTCTTCCACAACCAAAAAAATGTCAAATTATGACTCAATTAATACACTTTTCTATATTTAAATGATTGTTTTCATTCATCACTGAGACTAAGTTGCATAGTATTTATGATCGGCCGCCAGCAGAACATCCAAATATTACACATCACATGACCTTCCCTTCTCATTAATTGATCACACTTTTTTAGTAATTGACTAATTGCCTCACTGTGAGACTTTTAACCTATTTGAAGGTCTTATTGGGAGAAGAAGATGAAGGCGTACATGCCAGATATACATGAATCTCAAATATTACAATCAATTAAAAGAGCATTATTAGTTTAAATTGTAGACAGTTAACACTAGCACTGTGTATTCTATACAAACAAATACATTTTAACACATTATGAGAAAGAAATATAATAAATTCCTTTCAGTCGTTGCATTGAGAAACATTAATGAAGAATATTTTGAAGGGATGCTGATCTGACTTTGGGATAATCTGGTTCCAGGTTTGCTACCAGTCGTTGTTAATGGTCCAGTCTGATCTTTTATTATGGGATAGTTCAACTGGTATATCCGACAAAAGAAAAGAAAATGGATCATCAAGGATATTAATCTAGACATCCTCATTTCTAACCATTCAGTTATTAATAATCCAAACAAATGCGAACGCAATTAAGTAAATGAAAAAATAACATCACTACTCATGAAACGCGATCAGTACAACAAATGAAAAATGAATAAATAAACTTACATCTGATAAAGATAAACTAGCGGAAGAACGAGGCGTCCTCATGAAGCCGGCCAGCTTCTTTGTTCTCAAAGAGGTTTGTCACAGGTGAGCTGGCTGCCTTTAACGACTCTGAGGCTCCGCCCACACAGGAAGTAGAGAGGCAGGTAGAGGCAAAGTTAGAGTGGGAGGGGCTTTTTGTATTATTATTCTCAATCGGTGTCTGGGAACCCTCAAAGTCCTTAAGCTGAACCCTCAGGGACTCGACTTCGTCACTTTGAAATGCTTTAAATCCAAACAGAACAGCACGTTACCTCCATGACACCAAAACATGTCCTGTAGCCTACCATTGTGGATTTTACTTTGACGTTTTTTTTAGCGCCTGGTTTGAACATCGTCCAGGCTTTTGCCTGGTGAGGTCAAATAGTCCATCTACTCGTTTTTGTCAGCTTCAATAAACTAAATCAAAAGACAACGTCGATGAAAGGTGTGTAATAAAGCTTCGGCTCGCGTTCCCTTAAATCCTTATTGTTAATGTTTCTGTCCAAAATGAATAAGCCATATTCTTTGTTTCCCCCCCGCCTCTGGGTCTCCCCCTAGTAACCCAGCGTTTAAGGTCAGGATGCTATGAATTGTGGGAAATTCCTTAAGGCCACATTGGACCAAGGTTTCTTTTTTGGCTTCATGATGTCTGAGTTTGTCTTGTTCCTCTGCAGGGCGATGCTGGACCTGCTGGGCCACCCGGATCTCCTGTAAGTACGCCCACGGTCTGTTACAGACCCACATTAGACTGGAAGACTTCTCATTCATTGATGCCTTAGAATTTAATCCAATCATCCCCTCGGTGTTTGTGACTTAATTTGCCTTCCTGTGTCTTCCGTAGGGCAGAGGGAGACCAGGAGCAGCAGTGAGTACACAGCACTGTGGATGAATTCAGATCATCTGTAGCTTGTTGCATGTTCATATTACACAATGCCACGGCCCGACACCCAGTGTCTTTTTTTCGTTTCCAGGGTCTACCTGGAACCAACGGGTTGCCGGGCGGAGACGGACCCCAGGGTGCAGCGGTGAGCATCCCTCCGATCTCTCCCATTACACTTCCTGTCATCCTCGAGGAGCAGCTACATCCTCTGATCCAATGAGATTCAAATATTCCTCGCTATTTGTTTTTTTTATTACATCTTTGATGCCCAAATACCCGGTCGGCCACAGGAAACTAGTTTCTCTACTGGAGATGTTTGGATCATCCGATGCACCAACTCAGCTAGTGTTTCAATAAGAGTGTCAGTTTCAGAAGATGCTAAAATATGATATTAATATTTGATTGTCTGGGTCAGACGTTTGGGGTTAGCTATACTATACTATAACTGAAACATTTCTAATTTGAGTAGGGTTGAAAAGTTCTCCCCCGTTCGCGACTTGTTCCCAGACTAGTTAACGAGTCTTAGACTCGGATTGAAGGTGAACAGAGAACTTTCCCCCCGAACTTGGACCTTTCCAACCACATCACTTAGCTGAGATGTTCCAGACAATCAGGAAAAACTCTCATTGTTTATTTTAAACTACTGAAGACGTTACTAATCTGTTTCTCAGGGTGCTGAGGGTCTCGGAGGACTTCCCGGACCTCCTGGCCCCGATGGACCACCAGTGAGTGCAGTCATCATTACGTTCTGCTGTTTTAACATGAAATATCTCTTAAACCTTGTGGTTTCTCCTCCTGCCAGGGTCTACCCGGTACCCTCCATGACCTCAGCGGTGACCTCCTGGTAAGTTTTTCTGTCACGCACCTGTGAGAGCAGCGTAACGAGGGTCGACCCAAGTCCGAGTCCTCAAATGTGTGTGGTCTCTGTCCTCCCCAGTGTCCTGCCATCTGCCCCCCTGGTCCCTCCGGTGCTTCTGGGATGCCAGGATTCAAGGTATTTCTTTAGTGGCCCTCGATGGATTTGATTGGACTGATCTGTTTCTGTATCATCGTGTCTGTATTTCTGCTCATGTAGGGTCACACGGGCCACAAAGGAGACAAGGGGGAGTCTGGGAAAAATGGAGAGAAGGTGAGTTTGTTATCCAACATAAATAATGAGGTGAAATAAGAATAATACACGTCATTTTTCTTGCCGTACTAAGTGCCCTGTTCTGTCTCTAGGGTGACTCTGGTCCACCTGGCCCACCAGGTATTCCTGGGACTGTAGGTCTGCAGGTCAGTTACAGAAAGATGATGTTGCTTTCTTTAATCCGTTGGCAGATTTACGTCAGCTTGCCTAGAGTGTTTAATGTTTTAAAGTGGCTTCATGATGCTGCGTTTCAGGGCCCACGTGGTCTCAGAGGTCTGCAAGGCACCATGGGATCTGTAGGAGACAGAGTAAGCAGCTGTTAGACCTCCTCACTTGTTCAACCTCGTAATGCAGACGTCTGAACTTACAGCTGGTTTCCTTTCACCTTCCTTTGCCTGCAGGGATTGACTGGTTTCAGAGGCAAACCTGGCGCGGCCGGCATCATCGGGAAGACAGTGAGTCTCTCCTGGTTTCTTCCATACTTCCATAAATAAAAAGCCTTTTGGTTTTGGGTTCAATCTTGAATAGACGGCTGGTCCCATCAATGAATAGCTGTGTGTGTTTCATCTGATGTCTCCAGGGTGACGCCGGAGAAAAAGGACCACAGGGATTCAGAGGACCCAAAGGAGAGATTGTAAGTAAAATACAATCATTTGTAGTCTTAAAAGTGTGTAAAAAGTGTATAAATGACCCTATCGTGTCTTGTCACAGGGTAAAATTGGTCCCAAAGGAGGTCCTGGTGGATCTGGACCCAAAGGGGAGCCTGTAAGTGCATATTCTGAATATAAATAATCCATCTTTTATCTACGTCACCTGTCGGGAGGATCATAATGTGATGTCTCCTGTAGGGGATTCCTGGCAGAGATGGCAAGGACGGCACACCTGGATTAGACGGTGAGAAGGTAAGTCGTCTCTGCAGCGCTGTGATGCTTTAATGTGTCGTGCGGCGAGTAAAAGCTGATGTCTGTGTTGACAGGGAGACGCTGGACGCCATGGGGTCGTCGGCGAGAAAGGACCAAACGGACTTCCTGTGAGTTTTCCTGTCTGATTGTTCAAATAAAAGTTATTTAAAGTGGCAGTTTGTCTGTAACGCCTGCTTTGTCTCGGGTCCCAGGGTCTCCAAGGGAAGGCTGGAACAAAGGGGTCTAAAGGAGGAGTTGTGAGTGTTACAACACAGTAAAAAAGTTAAAGTTAAAGATGACATGAGGACAACTTTCATCTTCTCCCTTTGTTTTTGACATCAGGGTGATCCAGGGAAGTCAGGAGAGACGGGGCCCTCTGGAGAGCCAGGTATTCCTGTATGTATCTGATGGATCACAGCCTCTCTGTCATGTCAATCAAACCCCCACAATGTTACACCTGGACTTTACCACAACCCTCTTTTCCCCCCTCAGGGTGACATCGGCGTCCCAGGAGAGCGGGGGATAGCGGGACCCAGAGGAGTGGCGGTAAGTTGCATTACGCATTACGCTGCATTTAAAAATAATCATTGTCCCAATTAGAAGCCAAATGATTACATTTCCTACTGCACAGATGGTCTGTTAAATTTAACTAGTCTATTACCAGACTCCAACGCTTTTTTTTTAAGTGCACTGTTCTCACAGCCAGCGTGGCTAATTGAATGCATCGACCGGAAAAAGATCTTAAAGCACCACGACGCTTAGCATGAGATCAGAATAGAATAGCAGCATGAGAAGCGACTGGCCTGGCTGATTCGCCGGTTTGCCGAGGTGGAGGTGGAGACGAAGGGCCGGCGATGAGAGCAGGTATTCAACAAGGAGGAATTCATCGACAGAAAGGTTTTTGTTTTTCACCAGAGACCCTGCAGAGGAAAGAAAACAGATAAAACAGCAGAGGAATGAACTTCTCACACACTGCACTACATAATGATTCATCAGGCCCATTTGCTGAGTCTCTGTATTTCCATTTACATCCAGTTTGTCTCGCTGCTCCTCCTAATACGATAACATGACGATGCGTCTTCCCAACAGGGAGCTATCGGGCCGACGGGCAACGCTGGACCTCTGGGAGGCAAGGGCTACCAGGTCAGCTGCATGACATCACAAACCATTATCATAGTCTTTTTTTACTTTTCTGTTAACTCACTGGCTGTGTGTGTGTGTGTGTGTGTGTGTGTGTGTGTGTGTGTGTGTGTGTGTGTTTGTGTACTGCAGGGGGTAAAAGGAGCTTTGGGGGATCCAGGTCTTCCAGGTCCGACAGGAATCCGTGGAGAGTTTGGTGAAAGGGTGAGTCTGACGTGTGTGTGACGATATTAAATGTGTCCTGCGGCTTATAATCCATGACACAGTAAAAGGGTGCATTCTTCTAATAATAATAATAATAATAATAATAATAATAATACTAATAATAACAACAAATATATTCTTCTGGTTATTATGTATTAATCTAGTTTAATTGTATGGCTGATAAATTGCTGATTTTCTTTTGAAAAGCATATTTTATTGAGTAAAACTAAGATAACTAAGATAAAATTTTCAGATTTGAGAAGCTGAAATTAGGCATTTATGGCATTTTTCCTGACTTAAAATGATCAAATAGTTTTGATCCATTAACTAATCGTTTAAATCGTTCCAGCTCTAATACAATTTTAAAAAACAGGTCAAAGATAGAAAAATCTTCATTGAGGGCCACTTCTACACAAATTCAAATGCACAACAACACATCTACACACAAACACAGACAGATGTGCAACTACACAGGTACTGCATGTCAGTCCGCAGGTCATCCCACATCACCCCTAGTGGTGTAAACTCAGAACTGCAGCCAGTAGAGCACTCGGACACAAAAAGACCTCCTGTTCAGAATCTGAGGGCAGAACAAAGCCGGTCTTTATACCCGGCTCCTGGTCCCCCTCGACCGGGCCCACCTCACCTTCCTTCATCCCCCCTTTCTACCACAGCCGGCCTTCCACAAATATCTCTACATGGCTCTCATTCATTCTCACTCACTCTCTCTCTCTCTCTCCTTTAGGGGCCAGTTGGAGCTTCTGGAGCTAAAGGAGACATGGTAAACATTCAAGTTAAAGTACAAGCTGGTCAAGTTTAAATACACTACAACCTTCACTGAACGCCCTGTGATAGTCTTCATCCAGATTTATGAAGTTTATAGTAGATACTGGAATACGTTTTATGCTTTTGTTTCTTAATTATGATGCTAAAAACTAAAAATCAGCCCAAGAGATTATCGACTTTTCCTACTCATTGTTTAAATAAAGAGACAAACTAGAGTCGTGTGGTTGAATGGTATAATTGAGATGTTCGGTTGTCTCTCTAGGGTGTGGCAGGAAGTGACGGCCTACCCGGAGAGAACGGAGAACCTGTAAGTATTTAGAATTAGGATATATCATTTTCACCGTCCAATCAGAATACAGACAAGCATTATTACTGACGAGGTTTCTTCATCAGCAGTCGTTAGTTATACGATTGACTTAGAACAGCTGACCAGAAGGAGTGAACACATTACACATATTTTGGGTCTCAGAAAACTATTTTACTTCCTCTGGAATGTTTTAGTCAAAAAATCTTTGGTGAAGCTGCTCTTAGTTTTTCTTCTGCTCAATATCTTTAAAGTGTAAAATCAAGGTGTTTGATGAAAATGTTTTACAGCCATTATTGGCGTTTTGGTTTTGTCTATTTTGTCTTTTTTGTCTTTTCTCACTTATTTGAATGTTTGGATAGCAGTAACAGTAAAGACTGTAACATTCTGTTTAACTAAACATGCCTTTTATTTCACAGGGTCATTTTGGCCCAGTTGGACAAAAAGGAGAGGTGAGCTACGTCAAAGTTTTCATTAACGATCTGTTACTCCTCTTCACACTTTTGCAGCGTTTCATAACTTCACGCCGACCCTTCGAACCAGTCTTCTAGACATGTAGACGAGCTTCTACTAACAGATCAGATGTGTGTGGGTGTAATTATCCACTCCCTCACTCAACATTAAAAATGGAGCCTCGCTCCGAGCTGTTGCTCGCTTGTCAGAGTCGTTGCATACAATTGTGCATCACATTCCAGGTTTGTTAGGATTAATTAGAGATAGGGAATGATGCTTTGGTTTTATTGGCCTGTATCGCTGCTACCGCCACAAGGGAGGCGCCAGTCGCATTAAGCTCCGGCTCAATTTCTGCAATTAGAGACAGTACTGATGAGCCTCACTCTCGCACTCTCATTTGTGCTCATTGGTGTAATTATCAGGCAAAGCAACGCCGTATGAATCCGCCCACGCGTTCGTCTCAACAGACCCAGTTTGCTCCTCGGTTGGTGTTTATTAAACGGTCAAATCAGAGACTTATGGATGCTCCAGTCTGGACGAAATCGATTTCTTCATTTTTGCACGATGTGATGAGTTATTTAATGACTCATTCTTGTTGATTATAGGCAGGAAAGCGGGGTGAACTCGGACCCAAGGGTGTGACGGGTCCACAAGGAGAACTTGGGGCAAGAGGGCTTCCAGGAAAACCAGGAATAATGGGCTTCCAAGGGGAGCAGGGAGTACCTGGAATTGCGGGAAAGACAGGAGTACCCGTAAGTGTTTTTTTTTTATTTTTTTATAATGTGTTAAAAAGCTTGTGATTGATTGCCGCATATTAAATGTTTTCTAATGAACTGTCTGAATGAGCCTACACTTCTAAAATGTCTCATTAACTTGTGTTTCAGGGTAAACTGACGAGCGAGCAGCACATCAGAGAGCTGTGTGGCTCAATGATCGATGGTGAGACACGTTCATCCGTTTCTGTAATTCAAATTCAAACAGTGAACTGGATCATTGACCCTTTTGGTGTTATTTTCTGTTACACAGACCAGATCGGACAGCTGGCGGCTAACCTTCGGAGACCCCTGGCCCCTGGAATGGTTGGCCGCCCGGGCCCTGCAGGGACTGCAGGAATTACAGGAGTTGCTGGTTCCATTGGGCATCCAGGTTCCCGTGGACCACCAGGGTACAGAGGCCTGCCGGGAGAACTCGGAGACCCCGGTCCCAGAGGTATGAAAATTGGAATCACTATGGACTATTGATCTATTGGCGAGATCAGCAGCTCTTCAGTTGTAAAATTACATCATCTAATAATTAGCAAAATAAAGGGTGGAGGAAATTCTCAGAAGTACTATACTCCAAGTAAAAGCCCTGTATTTGAAAAACTGCGTTTTCAGATACTGAGTCCATCAGAGGATCACAAGATAAATCTGAGGGGTCGTGAGATGATTACTGGAGTAGGAAAATAAAAGTTGTGCTATTAAAAAAAAACTTTTCCTTCACCTCGTTTGGCCTTGAACAGTTATTTAAATACAACCATCTGGTGAGATGAGGCTGAATCACTCTTTGGTGGAAATGCTAAACAACTTAACCTCAACTAGGCACCATCAGTTTATTACGCAAGGAGTCACAAGCCCACATTTGGGAACTATTTTGTAAATTCTTCTGAAAAATAACTATTTTGTGAAGTGGAAGTAAATTGTAGTGGAATAAAAAGCATAAATCTAGCAGAGTAAAAGTGCAACGTAGCGTTAAAAATAATATAATTGAAATTCCCCGTCTTCTCAACAGGTGATGTTGGTGAGCAGGGTGATAAGGGAACTATTGGCAAAGCGGTTGATGGGCCCACTGGAGACCAGGGATACCAAGGTATGTGGCCTTACATTTTTCACCCGTCAAACCAAGCCAATAACATTCAGGATGGCTGCATTCACACTTGAATGCTTTACTAGCACAAATGACGCACAGCCATCATTAATATTATCGGTTACATCTGTGCTGCATGCTGTGCCAATGTGAGGAAGTTTGTACAAATGGCACCAAAACAGGGTATAAAAAGATGCAAAACTGTAGTTAAATACCTTTGCTGTCATTCCCTGCACATTGTCCACAGGTCTTCCCGGAGTAGCTGGAATTGTCAAAGATGGGCGCGATGGATCTCAAGGAGATCCAGGTGAGCCTGGAGAGTCAGGCAGGGTAGGTAGGACTGGGCACCAGGGACCTCCTGGAATCTGTGACACAACAGCCTGCCAGGGAGCGTCGGCCGCTGGAAAATCCTCCAACCCCAAAAACCATTAAACTTGACTTTCCTGCAACGTGGTGCCATCCACTCGAAAGGGAGGAAGGGTTGATGAGTGAGGGAAGGAAGAAGAACAGTGGTCACAAAAATGTCCTCTTTATTTAAATGCATGTATCACAAGATGGGAAGAGTAACATCAAACGAGGTGATATTTTTTGAGAGGAATAGAGGAACATGAATACCAGAGCAACTGAGAGACAAAAAAACATCAAGATGACATCCAGAACAAGGTGGACAGAGGCACAGAAGAGTCCAAGAGATCAACGGCATTGCTCCAAAATCTACAGAATCACAACAACAAGACTTGACAAACAACTGGAAAACTAATGATGGGTCCTTTTTGTGTATAAAAACTTTTTACAGGTTGTTTTTCATGCCCCAATTACCTTGTTAAACCCTTCTGGTGGATGACACTTAAAACAACAGTGACCATCTCCGAAGTGAATGTGCATGTATCATGGCCCAATAATGTAAATCACTGGTGTTACCTCAACATACAGCTTACTGTGTAAAATATGGAAATAGGCGACAGAGGCAAAAAGCCTGCCTCAAGAAGCTGTGTATGTATTGTGAAAGGAATAAAAAAACAAATACCCAGGTGCCCAGAAAGTGTGTAGATTAATGCAAAAACTTTAAACTTTTGATAGTCTTTTTTTTCTTTCTTTTTTTTTTACAGCTTGTTTGTTGTTTTTTTAATTACATGTGAAGTTGGTTCTCTAGATTGGAGAATAAATAATAAAATAAAATAAAAACGTGTGGATGCATAAATCAGACATTGTAAAATAAATTTAAGAATCTTAGCAAAGTATTTTCTTTTTTTTCTTTTTTAAACTACAATGACTACATCCACTTTGTACTACCGGTGCTGTAACTATTAAATATACATGACCTTAAATACTATTTATTATTTGTGGGTGACTGTTGTATGTACAGTAAGATGCTACAGCGACATGTTGTAAGAACGAACAAATAAAGCCACTTTTCAGGAAAACATTACTCTTCTCTACATATCAAATGAACAGTCTGTATGTCAGAGTAAAAATGCTAACACCGTGAACATCAGCCAATCCCATCAATTCATACGTTATAAGTTAAACACTTATTTACATTCCTACATTTACGTATATAAAATTAGAAACATTAAATAGAAAATAATATTTGAAACAAGCTCATAAAATGTGCACATATAAATAAAATGTGTGAGATGAATGACAGCTGAAGAGCTGAAATGTTATCAGAGATCGTTAGAGCTCTATCAGCTGTTTTCAAAGGGAAACAGCGCCACCCGTGCATGACTCGGTGAAAAGCCTTTCTCCGAGGGGGGGTTTGTTTTGTTTTTTTGAAAATGCAATAGTGGTATGACACTTCAAACACTGGCTGGATGCAGTGTGGTTTGTTATGCAGCTGGAGAAAACCAGCCATGTCTGAGCATCGGACTACATAGTAATGTAGTCAGAAGCTCCTCTCAAACGATGCTCCTCTCATTTAAAAATGCCCCGACACACTGTCCTAACCTATAGCCAGACCCCGGGGACAACACAAACTTAAATACTGGATTAAGATGAACTCTGATATCTGGCTGATTTATTAGGATAAAGTAGTGAGAGTGTCATTGCTCTACCGCCAGGGGAATGCTCAGTGTCTCATCCTGGTCTGAAGAAAGGCTGCATGGAAGAAAGTGTCCTTCCTCATCAGTGTACGTCTTCTGAAACTCCTGTAAACGGAGAGAATAGCAAATGATCGTCATTAATGATAATACCAATACTGTATTATTTTAAGTCTCCTTTTATTCCACGTGGAGGTGGTTCAGTGCACAATTGCTTCAATTTGCTGGCAATTTCTTTAGCATTTAAATCAAAAAGTTTATGATTTTATATTCCCTAAATAATAAAAAATCATAGAAAGTCTGCTGCATTATTAAATACTCAGGCGGCGGGAGGCAACGTAATTAAGATTTTATCTTCCGGCACCAGGTTTCAAGTCTCAAATTATTCAGTTCGTCAAATGTTTGAACTCCACAAACGTACTTCTTTGATGGCGTCTCCATATATAACCTGGATGTATCTGAGAAAGGCAGTGGTCCACTGCAGCGTGGTCACTTTGTCTGAATCCGGTTTACAGAACGGCACCAGCAAGTTCAGCTCATCGCAGTACAAGCGAATCCTCTTCCTGTGCAGAAGCAAAGATTAGAGAAATGTTCATTGTGTGCGTTTCTCAAACTTTACCGGCTGCTCTTCAGGTGGCTTACAGAGGGCTGCAATAAATGATCACTTATTTTGTCAGTCTGCAATTCTGTTCTTCTAATTTATTCATCGTTCGGTCTAAGAAATGCCAGAAAACCTCACATGACATTTTCCTATAGATCATCAAATTCATAAGTTACATTTGACTTCAATCAACCAAAATGTTTGTTGGTCATGGATCTAAACTGCCAAACAGGAAGTGAGAGCATCCAATGGCCTTAATAGTAGACTGTACCATATTGAGCAGAGTACGGAGAGCACTCCAAGCGACATTGTTAATATTTCTATGTTATGACAACTAGAATAATGGCTAGACTTATAGGTTGTGTAACATAGAACTGTTTATTGTCTAAATTCATTATGCATCAACTGTGGTTTGTGTGCAGGAGGAGCATCTTGTTTAAAAGCAAGGGGTAGAAGCTGATTGTTGGTTCAGTCCAGTAGCCATGGGCTTTCCTTATGTTCTTTTGAAACGTTTTTTTTTTTATATAAAATATAATATATATATAAAATATTATATAAAATATATACAGTATATATATATATATTATATATATATATTTTTAACAAACTCTCCAAAAACCAAACTGATGTAACAGATTTAGACTACAAATAAAACATACACTTAAGCGAAGATTACTCCTGCCTCTGTGTCTTCTCCCTCCAACACTTAGCCAATCCTTACATTATTGATTAACTATCACGCAAGACAAAGTAATACAGCAAATCCACACAATTGAGGAGCCATAACCAGGGAATATTTGGTATTTCTACTCAACTTAAAAAGCAACAAATAGATTATCAGAATATTTATAGATGTATTGTCTTTTGTCAACTAAATGATTAATCAACAAAATTCCAAACACCTTCATCTGATGGGGATATGACTGCTCACCTGCGTTCCCTCTCCTTAATATTGTGTCGCTCCCTGCGCCCGATGTGTGTGCGTCTCTTTGTGGTGCTGCACCCTGATTCTCCAGCGCCGCCTGGGGCAGCTGAAGCACCCTTGTCGGGTTGAGAGCAGCGGGTGCTGCCGTGCATCCTGAAGGCAGCGGGAGCCGCCATATCATCTATGAAAAACACGAGTGCAAGACTTAAGTTAAGACAACAAAAACTTGGAACGTTTAAAATAAGATTAGGTTTAGAGGACTGATTATTACTTTCTGTGTTCATCAACTGCTGCTCCTGAGTTGAGTTGCTGCCACTTGTATAGTGAACTTTCTTTCCAACCATTTCCTTGTGGAAAGTAAATGTATAATTCTTGGGGAGGATTAAACCCTGGTGCGTTTTTGGTTCAACCATGTGAGGAATATGGCTAATCACCTGAGATTAAAACAGGAAAAAAAGGATTGAACAATGAATTCCACCTATGCCTCCTATAAAGCTGTTTTCTTTCCATCTTACTTGTTCACACATGTTGGCGACTGGGTTAAATACACCCCCTAAAAATGGGCTGGAAACCCCAGTTTTCATCCACATATGCATTTGAGGGTGTATTGCTGCCTCTGGAGTTTCTGTAGACTGCTGAAACAT
Source organism: Eutrigla gurnardus (assembly GCF_963514095.1). Classification (NCBI taxonomy): domain Eukaryota; kingdom Metazoa; phylum Chordata; class Actinopteri; order Perciformes; family Triglidae; genus Eutrigla; species Eutrigla gurnardus. The sequence goes on along the minus strand of NC_139922.1, from coordinate 27,978,380 downwards.
TGTCAAAAAACTGAAACACAACAACAGAGATTTCACACACAAAATGAGCACTACTGGGCCGTATTTACTGACAAATACCAACACGCTATATTGGTGACGCCCTACTTGCTGAATACTGCAGACTGAATCTCTTGCTGTCTCGGGGTGTCAGCAAACAGAGTGTTAAACCTTTTCTCCAAGCAGACTCTGGCTGTCGAACCGGATCGATCCTGTGAGGACGCGCTGCTGTTGGCCCGCGGTTCAGTCGGACTGTCTTCATCTCTGACTCTGGCCAGCACAAAATCCGGGACCTCTCCGTAAGAAGTTGGTGTCTTTTCCCCTGGCATCACCAGACAGTGGCCATAAGTTGTAGTCGAAAGGTCGATGGCTTGAGTGGTCCTGGAGGGGGAAATCCCTGTGGCGTCTGTAACCATCACTGTAGCGGGGTGAGATCTGGCAATCGGCAAATTCGGCAGGGCAACGTGTGCATCCATGTGCGTCTGGATAAGGTGCGCGAGGTCAACTTCCGACATCTCCGTCAGAACGAGCTCAGGGCCCAACATCTGCCCATGGTCGCTTGTCAGACATCCGTCATGGCTCAAAACCCCCCCAACAGGGTCGCAGGGGTATTCTCTGGACGATGGCGATACACGGAGGGCGGAAGGAAATGACGACATCCTTCACTCTAGAGAGACAGGAGGGGAAAAAAACATTACTTGTTGTATTCAAGCCAGAACAGCCTACATAGATAATATGTACATGTAGCTAATGTACATACCGGTAGCTATGTAGCTAATATACAAAGTTTTGTAGCGAGTTTACATGAGGGTCACATAGTTATACAGGTAATGTAGATAGATATGTAGCTAATTTACAATGTTATGTAGCTAATGTACAAATCTATGCAGCTAATGTACATATTCAATTAGCTAATTTACATAGCTATGTAGCTAATTTAAATAGCTAAGTAGCTAATTTACAAAGCTATGTAGCTAATGTACAAAGCTATGTAGCTAATTTACAAAACTATGTAGCTAATTTACATAGCTGAGTAGCTCATTTACATAGCTATGTAGCTAACGTACAAAGCTATGCAGCTAGTGTACATTAATGACCTGTTATTAATAATAAAATATTTGTTGAAGTTAGCCAAAAAAAAGAAGGAATAACACACTGAAAATGCTGACATAACACAAACACATAGTCCGTAGCTAACTAACGTTAAAAAAACGACAAAAGCTAGCTCGTGATTTTTACGTTAGCCAAAGAGGAATTTTAAGCTAGTTACGATTGAAAAAGACGGTAGCATAATTCGCGCTGACGTTAAATAGTTATGACTAGCGTGATATATTTTCAATTAATAACTCGCTGCGGCTATTATTCAGCTTTCTGTGCGGACCTTCGTCTTCGGTGTTCAACTTACTTCTAACGTTAACTCCTCGACCGACGGCGGTGGCTGATAAACTGACGTTGAATCCAACTTCCGGGCGTCGTTAGTGATAAAAACTGTAGATCCGAATGGTGTGTATTTTTTTATTATCATATGTCATCATTAATGCAGCTTGTTTACCCTAAGTCTGTTAATCTGTTTATAGTGCTGTTACTTTAATTAGTTATTTTTATTTACGATTTTACGATTAGCCTACAGTATGTCGAGTATATCTGCAATATCTGTGTTTGGGTTATTTTTCTAAATAAAGTTCTAAGAAAAAAACACTGTGACTGTCATGTTTTAGCATTTGCAATTACACGAGTTGCTACTGTGTCTACTCACATTTCAAAATAAAATATTTATGTCTTATACTTATACTTACTGTCAGGGCCGGAGTGGGACTCATTTTCAGCCCTGGAGTTTCATACCTCAGACCGGCCCACTTTAGATCACGACCTATTATATTAAAATAATGTAATTATAACTTTACATGTTAAGCATACAATAGCGCACTGTTCTCTAAAGCCTTGTAATTCCGTGTATTTTCACACAGCCTTGTGGGCACAAGTGCCCATAGTTCGGCCGTGTTCAGCTGTCTGTTTCCCGGCTGGTTTGCGTGCGGCGCGTCTTGGCGTTTCGCGTTCGACGGAGAGTCCGCCTGTGTGGACTCTTGTGGACCTGGGCGGGCCGGTGTTTGACCGATGTCCGCGGGCTTTTCAGCCAGCTCTGAGGGTGATAGTCCCGACAGTTCGGCTGGGTTCTTGTGTCTATTTACCTGCGGGAATCCTCGCAACGCACCCGAGTGTTTTACGTGTGTACGGACGGAGCAGAAGTCCGGCTTCGCTGTGCGTAATTGTGGCGTGGCGCGGACCTGGACCGGCCGGTGCTTAAGTGAGCTGCACGGGCTTTTCACACAGCCTTGGGGGCACAAGTGCCCATATAGTTCGGCCGTGTTCAGCTGTCTGTTTCCCGGCTGGTTTGCGTGCGGCGCGTCTTGGCGTTTCGCGTTCGACGGAGAGTCCGCCTGTGTGGACTCTTGTGGACCTGGGCGGGCCTGTGTTTTAGTGACCGCGGGCTTTTCACCATGGTCTGGGGGCATCAGGGCCGAGAGTTCGGCTGGGTTCTTGTGTCTATTTACCTGCGGGAATCCCCGCGACGCATACACGTGATACCCACTCCACTCAGTGCCATGACTGAACACCGGCACAAAAATAAATAAAAATAATAATTGAACACCGGCCCTCGCGGCCCAAAAGTCAGACCGGCCCACCGGGAATTGTCCCGGTCCTCCCGATTAGCCACTCCGGGCCTGCTTACTGTATATATATAACATAGTGCAGCCTACACATGTATGCATCAGTGATAATAACATAGCCTATAATACAGGTTAGTATAATAATTATTTCCATTCCTGTAAAAATGCATGATAATTATGCATTAAACTATCTTTGCAAATATATCAACACGCAGCAGAAGCGTCGGAATATGAATAATAGGACTACTGCTCTATAAAATTATTATAAAAGGATGATTTTTTTTCTCCTGTACAATGTGCTATATTTTAATAAAGTAGTCTGTAACTACATCTGCCAGACAGATGCTGTAGAGTCAAAAGTACATTTTCCTATGAAATGGAGTAGAATCTTAAAGTCAGCAAAGATAACATTATAAAGTAGCTCAATACTTTACTTAAATACATTACTTGAGTCAAGTACCATAGTTACACTCCACCACTATAATTACCAAATCCAGTATGAACAACTTGGTGGATGACCAAATTCATCTGAATGCTGTCGCCCCCTTCTGGTTAGACACGAGCTTTGCAGGTGGCTGTGGAGAGTTATATACAATATTGCATCAGACATTCCACTAATATCCAGGCAAATAGGCGAGTACTTTTTTACTGGACTGCATTTATTACACAACTATAATCGCCATAGTTCATTTTCAGATTCAAATTTCACATACAAAAGAGACGATTATCTCATAAAATATTATGAATTGTGATAGAAATATATTGGCTTATTAGATTCACCTTGAAAAACCACAACTCAAAGTGTTAATCCAACAGTAACACTGGTGATGACATTTTTTTGTTTTGTTTCATTTTTATACTTTTCGTACATTTGTTTACTGTACTTAGTTAACATTATTGAATGGACTTTTCTTACATGTTTTTTTTTACATGTGTTTCAGTAGATGTGTTTATTAATAGCATACAGTATATGACTCCAAAATAATTAGAAAAACTTTTTAAAATGTATAATGACTGAAATGTGTCATCAACTTCTGTGAAGGAGGCTATTTAATTACCTATAAAAAGGCAATTTGCTTTTTATATAAGATTTTTTTTTTTTAGTCAAACATTTGGGCACCTCTCAAATAATGAATCAATTCCACATACTGATACTAAAATCAGACTCATCATACAAATTTAAAAAAATGTATATCCTTTTATTGATTTCTTGTATTCTAAAAGAACATTGAAACAAGCCATGTTTTTTATCAGCAGAATAACATCAAATCAAGATCATGGCTACTGTACAGATACTATGTTCAAAAATAAAACAAACAAAAAACATTTTCTGTACAAAACATTTCTTACCATTTCCAACTAGAAATGCACATTGCGTTAAATTTACAAGGGTTTTTTAAAATGAAAGAGTCATAATCAAATAAGAAAAATAAAGATATCTACTTCGTTATACCAGACAAACTAAAACATAATGAACTGAAATACCTCTGAGCTTATCCATATCAAGCTTCAATGTCTGATCTTTTTCACATGGCTTTGCCTCTATGTCTTCCTGAAATTTCGGTAAGACATGAACAACCACCAAGAAAAAATACATTCAATGCCTGTTGTTTTTTATGTTTGTAGGTGATAGCCTTACTCTCCTGAGGGGGTCCATGCATTCAGATGTTTAGCCTGCGTCTAACTTGGCTGGGCATTGTTTTTATTTCCACCACCATCCTTACATTCATTGGTTTTAGTTTCTACACATGCATCATGTTTATCAGTTTCATTGCCCACTACTTTTTTTCCTTCTCCATCCCGTGTGCTTTCATCTACAGATGAGCTTGTTTTAACACCTTTCTCCTGCTCCTGTTTTTGCCCTTTGGCCAACTCTCGTTCTCGACTTAGTGGTCTACCTCTACTCCGCTCCCTGTCTGCTGGGTGACCTATTTGTTTTCGTCTTGGGCTTAAGACATCAGGACTGCTGATTCTACGATTTGGGAAGCGTATGAGACCTGTTGGAGTGGGAAGTAAGGCAGCCCTGTGTTTCTGGGGCTTTACTGCTTGCTGATTTTTTAGATTGTCAAAACTGGGGTTTCCTCCACTGTTTTGAGTTGGAGCTTGGGGTCCATTGTATTGTGCAGAATGTTGCTCTCTAGGGCCTTGGGATCTGGCAACTTGATGAGGACTATTGAAAAGAGGTGATGCCTTCATGTCTGGCCCTCTGCTATCACATCCTGGGCCCCTTATATCTGGCCCTTGCATGTCATCCTTCATGGCTGGCTCAGATCCCTTTGAGTCTAACCCTGGACCCCTCATGTCTCGACATCTTCTATCAGAACCAGGGATCTCAGTGTTTGTATTCCACCTCCCAGGCCCATGTCTTATATCTGAATTTTCAGATAGCCCCCTTATATCTGTTTTACTAGGGCCTAGCCTTCTCATATCTCGACCCCTACTGTTCCTTCTAAAATCATGCTCAAATCCTGGTCTGCCTGATCTAGGGTTTTCCATGTCTACTCCTTGCCTTTCAGCTCCTAGTCCCCCACAACCCGAAAACCTCCTATCTGTGCCTGAACTTTCAACGTTTGGAAGTCTGTTTTCATGCTCTGGGTGTCTTAAATTTAGATCTTTGGGACCTCTTCTATCATGACCTTCCATTTCAATATCTCCCCTTGTTGGGCATGCATTTATCAAGCCTGGGGCTCCCCTATGAACCCCAGATCCTTCCATGTTTCGCCCTCTAACATCACCCCTGAAGTCTGGCTGCCTCCAGTCATTCCTATGTTCCCCTCTCATATCGGATCCTGGTTCTCTCATACTTTTATCATGGCCTTGTCCTCTATTGTCAGGATCTCTTTCCCCACTGAAAAATGGTCCGCGCCCCCTTCTGCTTGGCCGAGCACCCATTCTATCAGGCTCTCTCCGTCCAATTCCAGGCCCTCCCCTACCACACCCTGGGCTTAACATATCTGGGTGTTCCTGGACTTGCTCTGGACCCATACAACCAGGACCACTCCTATCATCTCCTGGACCTCTCAAAGGCCCTAGAAATGGCATATCTGTTCGTTCCTGCATGGGCCTTGACCCCCTACTTTCAGGGACTCGCCATTCCCTACAAGGACCTTGTCCACTATATTCTTGAACCTGCTCTTCTGGGAATTCTTGAATGGGGCCTGGACCGCTGTTGCCATGTCTTTTCCAATCATCTCCTGAACATTCTCCTTCATTTCCTAGAGTCTCCATACTGGGCCCTCTTCCTTCAGACCATTGTGCTTCTGTGTCTCTACCTCGCCTATCAAGTGCAGAGCCCCTGACACCTGGCCCTCTCCGCCTGTCTCCCCAATCTAGACTGCTCATATCTGGCCCTGTTCCTCCAATGTCTCCTCTCATAGATCTTGAACCCCTCAAGTTTCGAACTGTTCCATCAGATCCGTGGCCCTCTATATCTGGGCTCTCTTCATTCACATCTGACCCACCAAAGTCAGCCTCTCCCCAGTCATCTATTCCATGTCTTAGACCAGCTGTATTTGGACTTTCCTGCCTGATGCTTGGGCCTTTATATTCTGGACCACCTGATCTTCTCCAATCTGGTCCTGGGCCCTCCGTGTCTGGACCTCGTCTTTCAGGGTCCCTGAAGCCTGAGCCTCCTGGTTCTTGTCTGCCAGGCCCTGGTCCTTCAAAGTCTGGACCTCTATTTTCACAACCTAATCCTCTAAAATCTGGATGTCTTGAACGTTTCCTCTCGGGCCCTGGACCCTCACTAACAGCTCTTTTGGGCCTCAGTCCTCTGATGTGTGGACCTTTCCAATCAGACTCTAGGCCCTCCATATCTGAAGGTCTTCTTTCTGGTCCATGTCCTCTGAAATCTGATCCTTCTGGACCTCCCCCTCTGTTTGGACCTGAATACTGAAGCCCAGGTCTCCTCATGTCTGGACCTCCTGGAACTCTCCTGTTGGGCCCTGGACCCTCCATACCTGAACCTGTTCTTTCCAACCTTGGTCCCCTAATGTTTGGACCTCTCCTGTCAAGCCCTGGATCCACAACATTTTGTCCACATTCTGGTCCAGGACCTCTGAAGTGCGGTCCTCCCTGTCCTCTGCTTTGCTGCCCTGGGCCTTCTATACCTAGACCTGCTATTTCAGGCCCTATTCCTGTAAAGGATGGCCCAGGACCTCTCACATATGGTCCTCTCTTGTCAGGACCCAGTCCATCAATGTTTTCATCTTCAGGACCTCTCCTGTCAGGCCCTTGATCCTTCATAGAGGGAACTCTACTTTCCCAGACTGGTCCTCTTAACTCTGGACCTCCTGGTCCTCTTCTGTCAAGCCCTGGTGTCTGGAACTCTGCATCTCCTGGTCCTCTCCTGTCTGGCTGACTGTCCATTGCTGGACCTCTCCTTTCATGTCCTGGCCCACCAAAATCTGGACCTCCAGGTCCTCTCCTGTCAGGCCCAGGACCCCCCATACCTGGACCTCTCCTATCAGGCACTGGTCCCCTGAAATCTGGACCTCCAGGTCCTCTCCTGTCAGGCCCAGGACCCTCCATAGCTGGACCTCTCCTTTCAGGCACTGGACCCCTGAAATCTGGACCTCCAGGTCCTCTCCTGTCAGGGCCAGGACCCTCCATGGCTGGACCTCTGCTTTCAGGCACTGGTCCCCTGAAATCCGGTCCTCTCCTGTCAGGGCCAGGACCCTCCATAGCTGGACCTCTTCTTTCAGGCACTGGTCCCCTGAAATCTGGTCCTCCAGGTCCTCTCCTGTCAGGGCCAGGACCCTCTATAGCTGAACTTCTCCTTTCAGGCACTGGTCCCCTGAAATCCGGACCTCCAGGTCCTCTCCTGTCAGGCCCAGGGCCCTCCAAAGCTTGACCTCTTCTTTCAGGCACTGGTCCCATAAAGTCTGGACCTCCAGGTCCTCTCCTGTCAGGCCCAAGACCCTCCATAGGTGGACCTCTCCTTTCAGGCACTGGTCCCCTGAAATCCGGACCTCCAGGTCCTCTCCTGTCAGGCCCAGGACCCTCCATAGCAGGACCTCTCTGTTCAGGTACTGGTCCCGTGAAATCCGGACCTCCAGGTCCTCTCCTGTCAGACCCAGGACCCTCCATAGGTGGACCTCTCCTTTCAGGCGCTGGTCTCCTGAAATCCGGACCTCCAGGTCCTCTCCCATCAGGCCCAAGACCCTCCATAGCTGGACCTCTCCTTTCAGGCACTGGTCCCCTGAAATCCGGACCACCAGGCCCTCTCCTGTCAAGCCCAGGACAGTCCATAGGTGGACCTCTTCTTTCAGGCACTGGTCCCCTGAAATCCTGACCTCCAGGTCCTCTCCTGTCAGGCCCAGGGCCCTCCAAAGCTTGACCTCTCCTTTCAGGCACTGGTCCCATAAAGTCTGGACCTCCAGGTCCTCTCCTGTCAGGCCCAAGACCCTCCATAGGTGGACCTCTCCTTTCAGGCACTGGTCCCCTGAAATCCAGACCTCCAGGTCCTCTCCTGTCAGGGCCAGGACCCTCCATGGCTGGACCTCTACTTTCAGGCATTGGTCCCCTGAAATCCGGACCTCCAGGTCCTCTCCTGTCGGGCCCAGGACCCTCCATAGCTGGACCTCTTCTTTCAGGCACTGGTCCCCTGAAATCCTGACCTCCAGGTCCTCGCCTGTCAGACCCAGGACACTCCATAGCTGGACCTCTCCTTTCAGGCACTGGTCCCCTGAAATCTGGACCTCCAGGTCCTCTCCTGTCAGGCCCAGGACCCTCCATAGCTGGACTTCTCCTTTCAGGCACTGGTCCCCTGAAATCTGGACCTCCAGGTCCTCTCCTGTCAGGCCCAGGGCCCTCCATAGCTGGACCTCTCCTTTCTGGCACTGGTCCCCTGAAATCTGGACCTCCAGGTCCTCTCCTGTCATGCACAGGACCCTCCATAGCTGGACTTCTAAAGTCTGGAGGTCCTGGCCCTCTCCTGTTAGGCTCAGGACACTCCATAGATAAACTTCTGCTTTCAGGCCCTGGTCCCCTGAAATCTGGACCCGCAGGCCTCTCCATAGCGGAACCTCTCCTTTCAGGGCCAAATCCCTGGCATTCTGGACCTCCAGTTCTTCTTCTATCAGGCCCTGGACCCTCCATAACTGCACCTCTCATTTCATGTCCTGGTCCTCTAAAGTCATGACCTCCAGGCCCTCTCCTGAAGGGCCCAGGACCCTCCACAGCTGGATTTCTCCTTTCAGGTGTTTGTCCTCTGAAATCTTGACCTCCCAGACCGCTCCTGTCAGGACCAGGGCCCTCTATGGAAGGCCCTCTGCTTTCAGCGCCAGTGCCCCTGAAATCTGGACCGCCAGGTCCTCTCCTGTCATGCCTAAGGCCCACCATGATTGGACCACTCATTTCAGTCCCTAGTTCTTTAAAGTCTATGTCTCCAGCACATCTTCTGTCAGGCCCTAGACTCTCCATGTTTGTCCCTCTCCGATCAGGCTGATATTCATCTTCAAATGGCCCTCCTCTGACTGGACCTGCTCCTCTCCTCTCCGGCCCTCTCCAATCATCTCTTATGTCTGATCGTGGGCCACTCCAATCTGGACCCTTCATATGTGGATTCATGCCTTTTTGACTCCTCTGATCCCTCAATACAGGACCAACACCACCTGATACTGGACCTCTCCGATCTAGATTTAGGCCATCGCCCTTTGTATCTGAGCCACTTGTACTACTATCTTGACCAGGCTCCATATAACATCTTTCTGTCAAATCTGGCCTTCTTGATTCATGCATAGTTTCTGATTCTCTACTGTCAGGGCCGTGCATACTCCTTTCTGTCCTAATATCAGTCTGTGGCTCCTTGAAATGTTCACGATGCCCACTACTATCTTGTCCAATGCAGGATGTGTTAAACTCACTACTTTCATATTTTAGAATTGGTCCTGGCTCTCTCATAGGTATATCTTGCCCTCTTTGTAGGCCCCACCTTTCATCTGTCACTGCTGATGGTAGTCTATCTGCTCTTAGATCTCTACCCTCTGAACCTGTCGTTGCATTTGAATCTAAAGTTCTTTCTTGACCAACACGCATCCTGGTCGAGTCTGCGTCTCTTCCATGTGACTGAAAACCCCTTTTCAAAGGGCCCCTTTGCTCTGAAGTCGAAATGCCATCATGCCTCGGTTGCCTTTGGAATTTTCCTGAGTCCCTAAAAGATGGAGATGATCTCATACCCACAGTATGTGGATTCCTGCCTTCTATCTGTGGACCCCCGGAAGAGTGATCTCTCCCTATTTCCATCACACCTGGCCTGCCATCCAGGTTTTCTGGACTTGGATGATACATAGCTGATGAAGGCTCCCTTGTGCCTTGTGAATTTGTAACAGCTGTTATAAGCATTTGCCCTCTCATTTCTGGTGCAGTGTGTCTCATTTCAGGGCCTGGGCCTTTAACTTCTGGGTTCACACCTTGCATACCAAATAGGTCTTGTGTGTGTGATCCACGACCCCACATGTTGTGACTTATGCCTTGCATGCCTACAACTTTCATATCAGAACTTGGGAATTCAGTTCCTGTTTCCATGAGATGTATCTGTGGCCCCCTATGTCCAAGTTCTTTCATATCTGATCCTGCGTCCCTAATACCTGGAAGACTCATAAGAGGCCCTGGATTCTTTGGTACAGGGTCTATTTTAGTTCCTGAGCCCTGAATATCCGAGCCCATAATTCGACTTAAATGTCCTACCCCTTGACTCAGTATGTCTAGATGCTTTAAGCCTGAAATCTCACCTTCTATCTGTTTGTCTGCCTCACTCATATCATTATCTTTGACATCTGGGGCATTAACATTTAGGGCTATAAAATCCATATTTCTAACATTTGACATCGGACCTCCAACAGTAGGCCACAGTATATTAGACATCGTATCTTGTTCTTCAATAGGCAGACAATTGTTTTCAACTTTAACATGTGGCGATGGAACACTGACATTCGTCAAAGGATCTCTGATTTCCTCAACTTTAACAGAGTTACTCTTTTCTATGCTGCTAGGTTTTACAAATTGTGGCTCTGGGTCAGGACTCTGAGGAGAATCTCTAATGGGTGGGTCAATTTCTCTTAGAGGAATTGTACTATCAAGTTTGTCTGCAAACAGGATTTCCTGTAGAGAAAGTTTATTCAACTGTGTAGAAGAACCACTACCTGTGTCATCACAGCCACTGACTGAAGTCTTTTGATGCTCCTGGGGTTTTGGTGGTTCTGACGTCTCGAGCTTCACATTGTGATGAAGTTCATGTGAAGAGGGGGGAAAGCCTTTATCAATGCTCTCAACAAAATGACTTTTTAACTGTCCATCAGGGTCATTTTTAACAGTAGCCAAGGTAAATGGTGATGATGTGTTACCCTCTGAAGAGTCTGGAGCATTACACAGAACACTTAAAGGCTTTGATTTCTCAAGGAATTGTGGGGAAGATCCTCTGTGCTGTTTTGGTGAAAGGGACCCAGTATGCTTTTTTCGAGGAGATGATGGGGATCTTCTGCGCCCATGAGAATGTCGGTGTGTAGTATGCTCTTTACGTTGGCGACCTTGGTGTTCAGGCTGCTCTCTAGCTCTATGCCTTGACCTGTCCCTTTCACTTCTTTTGTGTCTTTCCCTTTCTCTACGCCTCCGAGAATGTGAAGGTGAACGCTGCTGTGATTTTCTTGAAGGACTTCTATGGTGGTCCCTTTCACGATGACTCCGCTTCTTTGGTGAAAGCCTTCGCTTTCTGCTGTGGTATGAGTTCGGAAGAATGCCCTTGCGACTGGCACTACGTCCTGATGTAGACAGAGATGAATCAAGAGTCTTTGTGCTGCCTCCTTGAAATACATCATCTTGAATTTCATTAAAAAGGGATTCGTCCTCAGGATCATAAGCTACATCAGAATCTTCAATCTCTCCGGCAGAGGCATACTTGTCACTTTCCTTAACATTTTCCTGTGTTTCATCTTGCTCTGTAACAGTATCATTTCCTAAATTAGGGATGGCAGTTGTGACTTCTAGCTTAACAGTCTGTGAATCCACATTTGAACTGTCCAAAGTCTCTGTAGGTTTGTTGGTCTTGTCTGTTGATCCTGACTGTTGACTGAGAGGCAAGGATTTTTGTGGGGGAGACATTAGGGAATCAGAAACAGAAAAGTGAGCCATGAACATACCCACAGCCTCTCTCTGTTGACGTAGTGCCTCTTCCTGCTCCTTCAACTGGCGTTTTTGCTCCTCAATTTGCTTATTGAGCTCCTCAAGCATTCGCTGTTGTTCAGTTAGTGTTGCAGCTGAGACAACCACAGTGCCTGTAGGAATGTTCTGCACTACTCCAGCTGGGGAGGTCTGTGCTGGAGCTGGCGTGACAATCTGGGTGGTAGTTGGGGTTTGGCATGATGGAGGATCTGATGTTTGAGTTGGAACAGGGGACTTTTTCACAACAATATTCTTTTGAATATCTGCAAAAATGGTCTCGTCCTCTGGATCATAGGCCACATCATCATCTACAAAGCCTGATATTGCAGGACTATCTGCCTTATTCTTTGCTATGCTCAGAGGAGCAACCACTCCATATCCCATTGCTGGATCATACTCCTCTTCTGGGTCATATGGTCGGTCAAAGTTGTTTTCTTCTTCTTCCATTTTTTTAATTTTGGATTTCTGTCCATACTGTTCGACAATTGGATCCACCATTGTTCTTGATACCTTCTTAACACTAACTGTTTTTGTTGTAGAACTTCCTTCAGAAGAGACCACAGAATCACTTTGCTTGCCGAACAAACTTTTCAAGATAGTCTGCAGCGGTGTCTTATTACTGGATGCTGTTGTGGGATTTTTATCAGAGATGGTGGACTGAGTGGCAGCCACAGCAACTGAATCAGGAGGGTGTGTTCTAATGGAAGACACACAAGATGGCAAGGTAACTGAGCCAGAAGAAGAAGAGTCTGATGGTGAGCCAGGGCAAGGTGGCGAGCCACGAGGGCTTGTGCTCGCAGGAGTCTCTGGATCGTAGGGTTGGAATATCTCCAATTTGTCCGATCCATAGAGGACCGGGGGTTTGGGGATCCACATAGGGTCTTTGGACATATGAACTTTGGGTCTCTTCTCTTCAGTTTCCTGCGGTGAGATTCCTGGACGTTTTGTCTTCTGGATGACTGCCAGACCCAGAAGAAGATTGGGTCTGTTTTTTTCGAGCCCTGTGAAATAAAGAAAATAAATAAATAAACAAGTCCTACTAACTATCAACAACAAAATTGGAGGTGTTTCCACAGGTGCTCACTCAAACCCACTAATCCATACGTTCACAAAAGACTATAAGCAGCAGTCAAATCATTAGCACACCTGGTCCATCAAAAGGTTGTAGTATGGATGGAATTGATTCCTTTGCACTGAGTGGGACAAGGTATACATCCTTAATGGAACGGCTTCCGTTGGCGACCACACCAAAACGACCTCTGCTGCTGAAATAGGAAAACAGGGAGACGTAGGCCACCTCTTCCTCCTCTGTTGCAGGGTGAAACCGGATCACGCATAACTCCTAATAAAAAAAAAAAGTAAAATATTTATGATATCCAATATTATTGTACACACAGAAATAACTACTACATCTGTTGCTTGCCTTTGTTAGAGAGCTCTTTAGTTTTGCAACATATTCCCACACTGTCAGAGGAAGGATTCGTCCTCCGATTTGTATGGTATCAGGTAGATCCTAGACACACAAAAAAAACATTTTAATATCTTTGACAATTTAACTGATGACAATGACAGATCTTTTGATACAATAAAAGTTATTATTGTGCAGTACTATACCGCTTTGAGATTTTCAGCAGACCCGGAAACCAGATATCCCTTGGTGACAAACTTGGCCACAGACAGCATGTTTAGGAAGCCTTTCCACACTATCTCCTGCTTAGCCAAGTACTGAGAAGTCTCACCATCAGCCGGGGATTCAGAGATCACAGTCCTGAAACACGAAGCAGAACAGCACAATGACATTCAGATCCACAGTTTATGATGATTTTGTTCAAATGTATACCATCTAAAATAGAGTCAAAAACAGTTTTTCTATTCTACTTCTACAGTTGGTCAAATACCTTGAGGATGACCCATAGAGTCTGGGATCCACAGAGGAAGATGGCTTCATTAGGATAGATTTAGGTAATGGTTTCGGTATCGATTTCGCTGGCGGCTGTGAGAGGGCTGTCGCTGAGGACAACGCTGAGACCTCTTTAAGAGGAGCATAAGGGACCGATTGGTTATGGGTTGTGTTACTGGGACTAGAAGTGCCACTGGACAAAGCAGGGAACCTGCTTGCTGCAGTGCGGGGGTCACGCCTTGTGATGGTTACTGTGGAGACAGCAGGGATAACAACCGGTCTGTATGATCTTTTTTGTACAGTAGCTTTAGGGGGATCTGGAGTTGGGGATGCGGGGGACTCCATGACAGGGGAAGCTGGAGACTCTAAAGTAGGGGAGGCTGGAGAGTCCATGACGGGGGAAGCAGGTGATTCTACTATAGTCAATGCTGGAGCGTCAATGATAAGGCGGGATGTAGGATCCATTAGGGATGATGTTGGTGAATCCATGTCAGGTGAGTCAGGTGGAGCCATCAGAGGGGAGTCATTTCCTGTAGACTTTCTCCAAGGGGGTTCATGTCTATCTCTTGTTTCAGAAACCCTGGGTTTCTTCCTTACAGGTTCTTCCTCTTCACCAACTTGCATTTGGCCTTTGGGATAAAAAAAAATAGGTGTTCACTGGATAATGACGTCTACTAAGTATTGCACAGCTATTTTAAAACATATTTTTAACTCACCTGTGCATATCTTGCATTTCAGGTCAAAGAGGTGGGCTTTGTGCTCCGATGTCGTGTCCTTCAGCATACAGGCGAGAATATCTGGTAGAGCTCTGGCCTGGCTTGGCTGGATCGTTTTGGTCCTAAGAGCAGGAGCAGGAAGACTTTTCTTCTGTTCCTGGGACACAACCTATACAGATACAAAACAATCAGAATGAACCCACAGAAATATCTCAACGTTCCACAATTCAATGCAAAAGAGACAAGTACACACCGTGCTTCTTTCAGGTCTGGGGGGATTCAAACTGGGCAAATCCAACTTCACTGCTTCAGGCTTCGGTGGTAAACTTGTCACTTCAGCAGCTGGAACCTTAACCTGGAAAGATACACACAAGCAATGGATGAAGATAATCACTCCTGTCAAAAACACTGCTCTTTCAATTAAAGCAAACTATGTGATTTTTAATATCTTTACCTCTGTTGTCGCTTTTGCACTTGGCTCTGATACTTTGGTTGCCTGCATGTCCTTCTGGCTCATCCTGGCCAGTCTGAAAGGACTGATCTCTCCACGTACAACCCGACTCAACAAGCCCTAGAGAGAACCCATAAATGGACTTTAAGTTTGCTCCAAAAAATATGAGATTTATTAATAAATGTTATTGCGAGTAGCATTAAAATGTATGGAAAGAAGTTAAGGTTGCAAAGCAACTTCAAACAAACCTTGTTTTTTGCGTCTTTCAGGTTGAACATTATTGTTCTGTACTTGTTCATGTATTTGCTGTCTGTGTTGCGAAATATGTCAAACATCTCCATCTCGATGCTCGCAACAAGCTTCGCAACTTCACTCTCAGACACCTCCAAATCCTCACAATCACACACCCTTGACAAAAGAAAAGTCAGTCAATTAACGTCTGTGCATCACTGCTCTAACAGATTTAAATGCAATTTGTACACTTTAATTTTTAGCAAATGCTTTTGGGGGGAGGGGGGACTGTTTGGTGAAGGATATCATATATAATATGTGGGGTATGCCATCTGGTTAGGAAAGACAACCTGGTATTTAAATACATTTTGGAGAATGTTGGAGAATTCATGATGCATCTTCCTGTTGACGATGTATTGCATTATGAATTTCTCAATGAATCATGTCCATTTAGTTTTTATACATGCTTAAGGCTAAGTCCACCTAGTGTGCAATGTTTATAAAATGCAAA
This sequence comes from Eutrigla gurnardus, assembly GCF_963514095.1. Classification (NCBI taxonomy): domain Eukaryota; kingdom Metazoa; phylum Chordata; class Actinopteri; order Perciformes; family Triglidae; genus Eutrigla; species Eutrigla gurnardus. Next base: position 27,962,746 of record NC_139922.1, on the reverse strand, counting down.
AAAAACTGGGTGATGAGAGATCAAACAACGGCTACTACTGTATGATGAAAGCCTTGACGCAGCATTGACACATGTTTGGAAATAGCAATATCTGAATTTGATGAATTTATCAAACAACAAATAAGACAAGAATTACAACCCCGTAGTCCCTCTAACTTTTTTGTCTCATGCCATCATCACTAACTATTCATAGGGTTTGTTTTTAATTTCTAAGTCGGGTCCATCAGCAGAGTTTGGTACATGTAAATGTAAAGACTTTCTTACGAGCCTGTAAAACAGTTCTCACCTTTTAAACAGGATGCTGGTGAGGGAGCGCTGGATGCTCTGTCTGACCTGGGTGTTGGGCTGAGAGGGCCGGGAGGATGGAGCACTGGGAGCCGGCGGCACCAGCAGGTTCCTGGTTTCATTCAGCAGCGTCGGGGCTGAGGACGGCTTCTGGCCCGACCCCGAGGTCGACGCATGGCCGGACGGGGGCTGGGGTCCAGGCTGCTTCTTTGGTATGACGTATGTGGTCTTAGTGACCATGAGTGCACCCGTTTCATGATGTCTGGGAGCTGAGGTGGACGGGGTTGGTGCGGCTGGAGATGGACTAGACTTTGCTGGGTTGGAGGGTGGAGGGGGATCTGATTCTGCAGGTTGCTGCTCAGGTACACAGCTGGTGATTGGCTGATTTGCCTTTTCTTGAGATTGGCTCTGTTGTGGGGTTGGCTGAGTGGCAGGCTGGGAGGGGGGAGCAACATCTGTTGGGGGGTCCTCTGGAGGCGGTTTTGAAGGAGCAGCAGCCTCAATGCCGGCTTCTAACTCTTCACTGTCCTTTATAGCTGTTAGAAAAAAAGCACAGCAGGGCATTTTGTGAATATGAAGAAATATCTAACCTTAATAACACTTCATGACAATACTCTTATTTAGTTATTTATGTTTTCTGTTTCCATTAAAGTCCTAGTGAAATGGTAGTTGGAGCATGTGATTGTATTGTGTTTGAATGTAACACGACACGGAGCTACGGAGGACTGTTGCTCCCTTGTTGGTAAAAGTTATTGATTGATTGATGGATGGATGTCATGATATTATTGGCTGGTTTTGTACTAGCTTCTGCAAGCACACGTCAAGTTGATTGGCTTTTGATATAAAAAATACAAAGACATACATTTTTTTCTTAAAAGAGTTAAAGAGTAAAGTGACCCTGTATTTTGAATTATGATCAGCTGAGAAATGATAACCAAATTAATACATTTCTTTCATCTGCAAACATATATAGTTTACATAAATATATTTCTACACACATATTTTCACTCTTCCACTACATTTTCAATTTTCATAACATTTTCCTGATTTATAAAACACACACCAACACTTGTTTTGTAATGTATTTGCGATGTTAACACATCATCTCGATTTAATATTACTATTAACACTGGTGTGCCTTCCTTGTTTTGCTGAATAATTCAACGACAGCCTCTGTGCAACATAAAACATTAGAGTAAAGGTGGCCGGGTGTTTGTTTACACATTAAAAGATATTTTCAGAATTCACATTCATAATTATTACACTGTGTTCCTGTTGGATTAGAGACTAAATGCGTTAGAAGCCACAGTGAGTGTTAGACTTTGAGGACACAGTGTTTCATGTTCGGGGAGAGTTGTGAGAGTGGATGATTTAAATGTATGAAAACCATGACTCATACTGCTATTTTAGTTTTTACAATAACATTGTTCACAGTTCTTCTTTGTTACTTGTTACACTTTGCAGAATGAATAAATAACTAACTGCATGGAAGACATGATTTACACGAGATAAATATTTAAAAACTCCTAAGCTGCTTCATGTCTTCATTCATAAAATTCATTATTGTGCAGTTACGCTCCTTAATGAAAAAAGGAAAAGCTCACATTAAAACACTTAATCCTTTGATGAATATTTGCTGTTTGAGAGATACTGTGTTCTGCTGTGTTTTTGTCCTGTTGCTGCCTGGAAACTGGGACGTTCAGCACACGTTCTGTAAAGAAAGGTTACCAGAACCCGACGCTATGCTTAGATTGTGTTTAAAATCTACATTTAATCGATTTGTTTGCATCTTTTACATCATTGTTATTGATAAAATGTATCAAATAGGCTTGTTTGAACCTGCCTATCATCAAGAATAGATTTAGCTGTAGTTACCCTTGTACTAGTTTCAAGGTTCATTCACAGGTGGAACGACCTCATGAAGCAACAAGGTTCAGATGTTTGGGAAACAGCAGCAGTTGTTCCTCCAGTGACCTTCAGCTTTGAAGCACCATTCAGGACGAGGATGCGACCACAATATCCTTCTACTCTGTTGGCATTGGGCGAGACTTCTTTTTCATTGACATTTTGGAGGATGTGAATGATGAGCATTTAATACGGCAGATAATCAAAGTCCTGTGAATTTACCACGGACTTTATCAACACAGGCTTGTCGTTTATGTTGCTGTCAAACCTCTGCTAAAGTTTGCTGTATCATATGGTCATTTGTATTCCTATATTAATTTAACATTTCTAAATCTTCAATGTCGAGTGAATTAAGTCCCACTGAAAATAATAAGAATGAGACGACACGATATAAAGTATTAACTATGACATGTCCCAAAATATGCAAATCAGTTGAAAGCTAAAAAGATGTATTGATCACATTGAACCAGGACTGACACATAGCACTATGCATACAAGTTATTAATGTTTTGTGTTTCTATTTAAGTCCCAGTGAAATATAAGTCAACAAACAGGAAGTATTCTAGCCTTTCATATAAGATTCAATCCATATAAGCTGGCTAAATTATCAGAAGTATACAAACATTCAGGTTCCTTCATGTGGCTCAAAGGTGTACTGCATATAGAAACCCTAAAACCCCTAAATAGACCTCCCCAGATCCACCGGAGGGTCCCGATCCAGTCTTTGGGGAATGACTGCATTTCAAGTGTTTGGGGATATACAGTCAGGAGATGAAAGGCTGCTTTGAAGATGAGCATAGCAAGGGTGAGAAATCCTGGACTCAGATTAGGAAACATCAATCTTTAACTCATAACTTTATTAATCCTATTAAATTCATCCTGTGCTTTTGATCCCGCAGACCCTGGTAAGCCGCTAGCAAGCAGTCCAAGACAATGTGGAGTAGTATTACTAATAACTAACATGCATGGGTGGTGGTCAATCAGAGCAAAGCCAGAGCGCAGAGGTGAGAACATGAGTTCAAATCATTCAAAATAATGCAAAATAAGCCTCATAGAAAAGCAGTGACGAAAAAAAAAATATTGTGGAATAGTGAAAAGAGAAACAAGGACACATCCTCGGAAATATTTGAAAGCAGGAAAACAGTGAACAAGGGAATGGAAAAATGAGTAAATGAACGAAAGAAGGTACGCTACAAACATGCAAGTGAGTCGCTTTCTACGTCTATGAGGAAAAGGACGAAGAATCTTTATTTGTGCATGAATAAGCTATTCATTTCAGAATACACAGCCCTATTAAACTAGTGACAATGAAGAAACCCCCTCTGAATTAGCATTTAGATCAATCTAACAAGTCAAACAGAATAAAGTATATTCATGCCGTCCTCACAGGATTATCTGCAAGTTCTTGTTTTGGGCTATTTGTGACGAAGCTTCAGTGACTCAGGGACATTTTATAGAGACTTTATGTCTCTCTGCTGTTTCCTCTCTAATATTCTCTACCACGTCATTCACAACAACTCTGGCTAATGACCTTTCTTCAGCCTACTTAGACGCTGTTCTTTAAAGACCACATAAATCCTCTGGGACCTAGGACCGAGCACCCCACCACGTCCCCATCACCTCGAGGAGTTTCCATCTATCACCCGCCGGTTTTACCCCCCCGCTGCTAATGCCTCGACTCCGGGTGGTCCTGGCCCACCTATTATCTTCATACAGGCCGATGATTAATGAAGACGCTCCACTCTGATGGGGTCTCAAAGCCAAAACCGTTCTCCGTTGCTAACCTCGATGATTACCGTTATATACCTCCGGTCGATCGCTGTTGACTTATAGTCAGTCTGTTCTGCCAGAGGTTCACATCTGGTGAGAATGAATTATAACGCTGTTGAGTAAATGACTTCGTCGTATCTGTAGTGAGACCACGATCAACACCATCTCATCTTTAAATGTTCTCTTTTCCTGTTTTACATACAACCTTTCCCCCCTCAAGAAAGCCATTTTCAGCAACTGCATAAAATCCTTCGTCCTTGCTCTGAACAACCGTTCACATTAGCAAAAATATATATCAAGGCATAAGATGTTTGTAAATCCAGTAGCTTGTCTTCCTTCCTGGAATTTACTTTGACTTTTTAGTGGGGAACCTCCCCAACATGACTCACAGAATGTCACCTATTTAAGTTTGAAGCTTTAGCATGACGGCCTTGCACTCCTTTCTTTGATGCTAGTGATAAAAACTGCAATAACCAGAAAAATCACTGCGTTACCTCGTTCTCTGACATTTGAAATAGGCATTTCCTTGTGATCAACAGCTCACACCTCTATTTGTTCAGCAAAACAAAATGTAGTCCGACTGTCTGTAAAGCAAATACTAGCAAATCCGACAACCAATCAAAAGACTGATCTGTAATACCAATGTTTACTGTACAAAGTGAAAAAGTTTACACCAAACCAATCCTCATGAGTCATGGTCTATTCCATCATGCTGCATGTGCACACGTTCTAATCTCTGGTTGTTGTCATGGAAACGAATTGGCCTTAGCTTTCCACGACTTGTTAAAATGTGCGATGTGTAAGAGCAGACCAGGATTTTAGTTTCAAACCAAATGAAGACAACATTGCTGACGTTATGTCAAAGATTGTCTGTGTATCGTGCTGCAGAGATAGCATGCTAACCAGCTGGCCCCCTTTTATTTAGACCTGCAAGTAATGTCTAACGTTGGCTAATTAGCCAAGCGTCTCTCAAGGGCAACTAATGACAAAACCACACAGGAAAACATTCACAAATGGCATCAATACATTGTTTATATGTGGCCGTTTTGTGCTAAAAGTGAGCTAAGAAAGCTAAAAGGTAAACCATATACTGAAGATTATTTACATATTTCTGCCGGTTGGCTTTGTATTTTATAACTGATGACTGTAAATCCAGATCATATGGACCCAGTAGTAGACCAGATTGAGGAGGTGAAATGCGGTCCCCCTATTTGTTTGGAGAATCTGGCCAAACCTTACACATCGCACCGTTAAGCATCCTACTTCATGTGTAACGGCTCAGACATGTTGCAGTAATTAAAACACAGCTGGAAAGGCAATATGGCTGCAGCAATATGTGATATATGAAAGAATAAAACATAAATAAACAAACAACTGACCGAATCTCACTTTAAAAACATACAAATCTATGTACAAATGAACTATTATGTTATTATTTGTATTCAACGCCTGCCCCACTTTATTAAATTCTGTCTGTTTGTAAGAAAATGCACAGATGTTGTGTGTCTGCTTGACTTACACATCTGACATCTCAGATGAAATGTTATTTTACAGTAAGCAGATTTGTAAAGTACGAGTGCACAGACAGAACTTGCTTTAGTTCTGCATTTAGACGCGATGATCCCTCAAATGGACTCGAGTATGTGAACAGGTGAAATGTGCTGAAGCTTAACATGCCAAATGGTCTTTAAACCCATTAAGTCAAACTGAAGCAGAGCAGAAGGCAGGCTCTCAGGCATTTCCATCCCCCCCCCCAACAAATGTTTTGCAAAATTAAGCTTGTTAAATGTGCCGACAGAATCCTTCATGTTTGAGATCTTCTGCCTGATGAAAAGTCCAAGACTCAACAAACGTTCATCCTCTGGGGAACATGAATGCGTGCGCCAGATGTCATGGCAACCCAACCAATAGCTGTCGAGTCATTTCACAAAAAAACTGAGTCAGGGGAACACTGAAGTCGGCAGGATTCGTGATCTGAGAACCACGAACGTCTGCAGAAAAATCTGTGATCATCACCAAATAAATCGTGGAGATATTTCAGTCAAAGTGGAGGAGCTCTGATAGCGTGGTTCAAAATAAACTCCACAAAAATAGTGGATGAAATATTCAAGACATTCTGAAGCTCTCATCGTTTGTAAGTGATAGTCCAGCATGGAAAAATGGAAACAGCCGTCTGTGGTACATTAGATGTGTTTGTTCTTGTTTAGTACGTCCTCTTGTTTGATGTCTGTCTTCAACTGGAATGTTTTGGGGGTTTTTTGGTGGTTTTTGCTACAGACACAGGAGGAATTTCTGAAAGTGTAATAATAATAAGACTTACAGTCATATATTGAAGCCACACATGAGACCACTGTGTGATTTAAATCTCTGTGTTTTCACGGTGGAAGACGAAGACGCACATCTTCAATAGCGTGCAATTCCTAAAGTGGAACTCAATGACACTCTATTTGTGAGTCAGCATTGTTTGCTTTGACAAAAAAGTCAATGGGGACTTTTTCCATTGATCTAATTAAGAACAAACATTTATGATACTCACACATTTTGTTCAGCAAGGTAATCTTCACAAATTAACACCAACTTTGTAGTAAAAAGCTAACGACAGGCTTTAAACAAATTACAACACGGTCACTAAAGGCGTAGTTGTGTTTAAGACACATAAAAGCTTCAAAATTCAAAACGTATTTTATTTCCTAACATTTCTTCAAAATATTCTTTATATAGTACTCAAATTTCATCGATGTGATCGGGGATATTTATTTGTTTGTCATATAACTATGTAACACTTCTGTAATTCAACAGCACTAAAGATGAATCTAGTGTTTACATATTCTGTGCTATATAACCTCTGGACAGGGAAACAGACTATCCCTAACGGTGAAACACTGAGAATGTTAGTGGTGTTTTCTTTGGTTACACATCACTCCTTTCTCCAGTAGGGGGTGCTCGTGTTCCATGTTATTATTATATGTGGAGGTATTGAAATGATTAAACATAAAACACTCGGGAGCATGTGATGGAGAAACTTTGCAAATGAGGTTCAAAAGAGGCAACAAAAGGTTGCAAGTGTAGTCTAAAGGGAAATGTGATGGTTTCACATCACGTTTGCTGAGAGTTTAAACTGAGCTCTATGTAACTTTACACACTGTAGTATGTGAAATAAATAGTTTCCTGTCCCAGAGCGACTGCTGTAAACACCCACACCAAGTCATCAGACATCACATGCCTTCCCCTCGTCAGTCACATGTCATCATGTGATCACGCTGCACCCAACAGAGTCTAAAGTGTTCACTCTGTGGAGGAGGAATTAATATAATCAAGAATTCATTCAATGAGGCGTCTCGTGTCGACACCAAATAAAACTGAAAGTGTCGTATTTCCCGGTGGACGCTGACGGGACTTCACACCAGAAACCATCGATGCATCACATGAGCGAGAAAAGGTTGAAATCGTATGAATAGAATGAGACAGTGTTTGCTGTGGTCACATGACTAGTTCACGCTCGGCATCGAGCAAATAGAAACAGCATGAGTCGACCCACGACAACGGGGCACACAAAGATGGCCACCGCTAACAACCCTGCCATGTTGATTTGAGCGTGAATGTCCGTTCTGCTCCGATTGTGGTTGAAATAAATTAATGTGAGAGGAAACCATCGCCGTCATGTCAACATCTTTTGATTGCGTGGAAAGATACAACGGCTACTTTGGGGTTTCCACAGTTAGGGAATGTATTTTTTTTAAATATTCATTCAGCAGGCTGGTAGGTTTAAATGATTCCCTTATGGGAGGACTGAAGACTTTGGCACTTCCAGTGACTTCAAACATGTTTTATTCTGTTTTTCTTTTCCTTGAATGACTCAAGTTCATCAACTAATGAGAGTTCAGCTGGAAGCGGAGGGGAAAGACAATGAAGCAGATGGAAGAGGCTCTTGACAACAGAAACTCCCCACTTACAGTTCGGAGCACAAGAGAGCAAACCGACCCGTTTGCTCAAGTTGAAACTGATAAATCGTTGTTTATGAGATGAACGCCAGTTATCTGTGGAGGCGTCTTAATCATCTGTTCAAATCTATAAAGCCGACAAACTGCAAACCTGGAGGAATACCGTATAAAAGAAAACAAAAAGAACAAAACATCAACATTGAACCTATGACTCTCTGAAGCAGTTATTCTTGTAATTATTGATGAAAATATATATAGTTGCTTCACTCCCTTTGGAGCAATAAATACGGAGCAGAAAAAAAATGTCTTCATCGGATCCCCAGTGAGAAAATGTGATGTAGCCCCGCCCCCATTCGGACTACTTGTCCACACTCGTTAAGACAACTTTGACCCAACGTCCCTGGTTCTGGTCTAGACGGGGACTTTTGTTGCATTTCTCTACTGTCCACAATACAACGGCTTAAAAAATGCCCCAAATTAAATACATGAGGAAGAAGTTGCTTAGCAACAAGTTGCTCCCTTTTTTAGTTGATGACTTTAAAAACAAGTATCTGATTTCAGTGGAAACTTCTCACTTCCCCTAAATAGAATTCACATAAATGTTGAGTCAACGCTTTAGTTTCAGATTAACGTACGACAACATCTGCCAGTGGTGGTTTTCTTTTACTTTTTCCATATATTTTTTGAAGTGTCATTATGTAGTAAACGAGCTTAAAAACAATAAAAATTCTTCTTCTCATGTTTCAAAGCATATCAAACTCCACTGGATCCTGGAGAAGTGATTTCAAACATCTATGTGTTCCAATAATTTCACACAATTCGTACTAAAGTATGTATTTTGAGATTAATAAAAGGTTCTGACATTTCCCTTGAATTAGTTATGATCCCTGATGCTGCTCTTTTGAAAAGATACACAAAAAGAGACTAGAAGTTCTGGCTGTTTAGTAAAAACCCATCCACTATGAACTTAAATTGTGTCCCACTACATCATCCCATCATAAACCTACTAATATAAAAACTACATGAACATGTTGACGAGAGTTCATTCCTTATCCGCAGTATTTGTTGAATGGCGAAGTTGCTCCTCGACCTGATCTGTAATCAGTTAAACATTTCCCCCCAACTAATAGTGAAAAAAAACCCAGGTGGGGAAACTGAAACTGGATCAGACTGTGGGTGTTAGCAAAGCAAACACTTAACTTATTGGTCCATGAAGCGTGTGAGCAAAAATGTGAACTATCCGGTAGTTAACACAAAACCCATCCGCAGCTTCTCTAACCAAAGTGTGACGGTTTGTATTCTGATGAAACACTTTGGATTGATTTGTTGCTTCAAGATACATTTTGTGAAGCTGCAGAAGTTTCTTTCAAAATCTAAAAAGAAGGTGGGATTTTTTTCTGCTGTTAAATGCTGTAATGCAGAGATCTTCAACAAGGGATCTTGGACCCCTAGGGTCATGGCTTAGCATTGTATACATACATCTTTACAAAGTACTTTTATACGCTATAGGCCATACTACATCATTATCTGCCCGGTTTAATCAGCAACACAATTTTATACGATATGTAATACCACCATGTCACTATCAGCTAAGGGGAAAAACGTTGAAGACCTCTGCTATAATGCCCCAAAATCTATTTTTTTTAATTCACTTTTAATGACTACTTTTATTGTGTCACACTTTCTGAATAAACCTGACAACATCTATCTGAAATGCTCCGTGTTAGCGACTCCCTCCCAGAAAAGCCCAAGTCTTCTATGATTTGCTTGCGAGAAAAACTATGATGCCTCTCTGCAAAGGGAGTTCTCAAGTCACGGATGAGATTCTAATGAGCCTGCATTTGACATAGAAAGGAAAAGCCAACGTGGCATGGCATGTTTTCTGAGTTGTTTTCTTGGTCCACAGTTTGTGGGCTGGTAGGCCCTCCAGATACCCAGATGTTGGTGCATAAGCACTGAAAAGGTGAGTTTTTAAAATCTCCGACCAGCAACACAGTGAGGCAAGACTCACTTTAAGGTCCAGCAGAAGCAATATGCACTCCTGTCATCATCAAAAAAAGCCATAGTTTAAAAGAACAGGCAACTCTGCTAAAAAGGCCAAAGTCTCCAGGGAGATCCGTGATGTCATGTGATGCAGAGATGAAACCGTGCAGCAAATTGATCACGTGGCAACACCACCGCTCCCATCAGGACACGCCTGTCCCGAGGAAGGCTGGCGAGCAGACGCCGGTCTCAGCCTGCATCTTGCCGACCTCAACCCCTCCGTGAACCTGTGAGACGCCCAGCGAACACCACAGCTGGAGACTCGACCTCCGCCAGCAGAGGACGAGCGGCTCGGACGCCGCTGCAGATGTGGCAACGTATTCAGAGCAAGCAAAGGTGGAAGCAACAGGTGACCGACAGCATGGAGCGCCAGGCAAGTACTGTGAATGAATGTTTTCGTTTGAGGGGATGTAGGCGATTTCCTGTTATTGTTGTTATTTATCTTATTTTGTGATTTATTTTTACATTCAGTGTCGATAAAGGCTTACATAAGTTCTTAGCATGCTGATATTTTGAAGTCCAACGGGCCGTGGAAACGCCAGGCTAAAGAAACTGGGTGTTTCAGGAAGGCTCAAAGTTCAAAGGATCAGTTTACCCAAATTGCATAAAACAAATTGATATTTTCTCACTTTGCCTGGTGTCTAGCCATCTATAACGTCTCCTTAGAAGGAAGTTCCAATACATATATATTTATATTTACAGCACCATGTTTGGATCATCCAAAGTTTCAATCACATTGCAAATATACTACATTTTTTTGACGCTTTGAGCACAAGCAGATTTCGATTTTGGCCTGCAAGCTTTTTCCTCGATATTTGAGAAATTTAGTACGATTGATCATAGATTTATGTGCACTGATTTTAAGGTACTTTTAACAGCCTTTCACAATATTTGCAAAAGGTTTGGCACCTAACCCACTAAATTTCCAAAGTAAAATGAGAGATTAAGAAATGTGGCTTTTAATAACACCTTCAAAATTAGTAATGCAAAAAAAAGCGTGTTGCATCCTGCTGACATATTGCCGATTTTGGTTTGGTGAACTATTATGCGTGTATGAAAATAATAGTTCCTTGAACGTGTATATAACTTTGGCCAGTAAAGCTGATTCTGAAGACGACTACTACTACCATCTGCTGTATGTACATTGTATATTTGTTTGTAACGTGTACTTGTGAATGGAAGGTTAAATGGCTGTTCTCCAAATTCGTAGCAAATACAAAGACGACGACCCCGGCTCAGCTCTCAAAAATCGATATCTTGCTGATTGCAGAAATGATTGCTGCTGTCTGTGTGAATATGTAGAGAAATGTGGATGTAAACGTGTAGGTGTAAGGGGGGTTCAGGAGATCAGGACCACGGTTGTATTTGTGCTCTATTGTCCACCTATTAAGAGAACTATGTGATTGATTGTGACCCAAGTGGGCTCATTTAACCACGATACCCACACTCAGTTACTAAGGAGCCGGTCCTTCATTTCAACAGTTTGCATGTCTGGTGAACTGTAAGCTTTCTTCCGTTTGCAGGAGGGCGACGTCTCGTCTCAGAGGCTCGGAGGAATGCCGTAATCTTTCAGACGGTGGCCTGTTGACACTTGAAAATCATCATCTTCATGAAATGTCACCACAAATCTTCCATTCTTTTTCAGAGTGAACTCCAGTTCAGGTCTGAAACCGATGAATCCTGCGCTCCGCTTCCTGCAGCAGCAAGACCACCTCCTCCATACCAGTTCCCTATTCATCAGAATCCTATCCAGGTTAATTCTGGTGGGTGTATGTATGTGTATGTATGTGTGTGTGTGTGTGTGTGTGTGTGTGTGTGTGTATGTGTATGTGTGTGTGTGTGTGTGTGTGTGTACACGCAACGCAGCGACTGGTCCAGGAGAGTGTGTTGATGAGGATATAAACGTTTGCCCTGATACATGGATGGTTGTTTGAGCGTAGCAGGGCGACATGGGATAGTTGGAAAATGTTATAAGGAAGTGCATTTCACAGATATAAGTGCAGCAGTTAGTCCATTTTACTTAATGTTGTATGCAAATGCAAAAAAATGAGATGTTGGATAAAAAAGCCTTACAAACCCAGCGTGTTCAGGGGTATTGAAGGATGGCGAAAGGTTTTAGGTTGGGATGGGGCTGTGAGCAAGGCACGCCAACACTGCAGGTGTTATTAGAAATGTCTACTAACTAAGTCTACAAAGAACTTTATTGGGTTTTGAGGTTCAAGAACTTGTCTGACTAGTCCTGACCAAATCATTCCATACTTGAGATCCTGTAGAATCGTTTTGGCCATAGATTGATGAGTAGGACTGCATGTTACAATGACGTTTATGCACTACAGCTGACTTGAGTGGTACACAGTGGACACTTCCACTAATCCCTAAACCACATAGTACATTTTAAGTTGTTTTTTTTTTTAAGAAAAGAGTGTAGGGTTTAGGGGGATGTATTGGTAGATATTTAATGGAATATCCATAACTGTATTATGTGTATAATAATAACCTGTTCCTAAGAATATGTGTGTCTTTGAACAAGCAGTCTATATCTAAACAGGGACTGGGTTCTCTTCACAGAGTCCTCCATGCTGCACCCCCATGTTTCTACAGTAGCCCAGAATGGGCAAACCATCTTAGCTCTTGTGAGAGCCTTTCCGTGTTTCTTTGGCCACCGTAGTTCTGAGAAGCTTGGAAAGGGAGGTGGAATCTGCAACCTCGCCAGATTCGGTGTTTGGACCTGCTGGGGAGCTAGGGAGCTGTGTGCTACGTGCTATGTTTTCAGACCAGACGTATTCGGGAATTCCTCCCTTCCTCCTGGTCGAAGATCTTGTTGTGTGTGACCACCTGTCGCCCGGACAGTCATCCAGAGTGAAAGCCGCAAAAAAACGACTTCTAGACTCCAAATCACAAGACGGCAAGTTGTGTGGTGTGAACTTGTATGCTTTAAGTGATGAGAAACGCACCCTGAACCTTGATTGTATTCTTCATACAGTCAAAGGCCAGCCGCTTTTTCCAAAATAACTGTTGTTGCTTTCCTTTTTACCAACTCAAGCTTCTTCCAACTCGTGTTCATCGTTCAGTGATGGACTGTCATTTTCTGCAGCACACATTTATAAGATACCTTCGCAAAGTCCGACTAAATGAGATCGTGAGCAGTGTTTCAATACACTGATACCAAAGACGCGTTCAAGCACCCTGCCTACCGAGCACTTCCGTCCACACGGTTGCTCTGTGTTGCAGTTGCCAGTTAGCAGACTGGTTTAAGTGAGTTTATGTTTAGTTGAATACCGACATTCCGACTAGTCAAGACCGTTTCAGCACTTTTTGGGTATCCAGAATAAACAAAGAAACTATAAAAGTGAACATACTTACCCACTGCTGACCCCTGCTATTTATCAGTCATCCCATCTGAGAGCATGTGTGCGTCTAAGTGTGTGCATGCTTGTGTGTGATTGTGTTACATGGTGCCACGATTCAAAGAGGAAGGAAAAAATCTGTAATGCCCAAAGACATCGTTGTGCTTGGTGTGTTAACTGCTGTGTGATCTGAATGTGTATGAGTAGCGAATGGTACATACACGCTGTGTAACACTTAGATGATGGTATGGAAGTGGCCTGAGCTTCAGTGAGACTGGGGTCGCAGGCTAAGGGAGACGCAGCCTCCTCCTGCCCTCCACCGTCTTCCTTCGCCTCCTCCTCTTCACCTTCCTCCTCAGCTTTTATTGCTAATCTCTTAGACATCCTAGCCGACCTCTGACCCTGTGATAAAAAAAAAATATTTAAACACGGGTCAGAAAATAACTCATAGGTGGGAAAATAGTTTCACACAGTGGTTACCCCATTCAAATCAGACACAAAATGTACAAAATATACACAAAAATATCACACTTTAAATATCTAAATGTCTCAGTCTCCATGTTGACATTGCTTACCTTTGGGGTGGGCTTGGCAGTGGCAGGCTTTTTTGGTGGCCGTCCTCTGGACTTGGGCACCTTAGGACCAGAAAGAGTCTTCATAGTGACGGCAGCGTGCTGCAGGATGCAGTCGGTGCCGCAGTAGACGGAGTCCTGGAGGGCTTGTCTGGAGCACCCAGGTCCAATGCAGAGAGGAAGCGAGCTGTCCGTCTCCATCTCAGTTTCAGGCTCAGGCCTCGTCACAGCAGCCTCCACCACCTCCGCCACCTCCTCCTCCTCCTCCTCCTCCTCCTCCACCACAAATACAGTCTCCTGAAACCAGAATCTCATTTTAGACCGCAACACCAAACTTTTTATATTTATTTATATTGTGATATTTTCTGTCACACAGGAATTAGAGAAATGTTTAATCTAAAAATGTATTGTGAATTGTATATAAAAACAAAATTCACTGCTGGTAATTTTTGTACAATATCATGTTTATGCTCCCAATAGACCTCATTCTGCACTCTATACTTTATTGTAAATTGTAAATAAAAACAAAATTCACTGCTGGTAATTTTTGTACAATATCATGTTTGTACATAACAAGTCTACTCTATTTCTAATCTTTTACATTTTTTAATTGATATTGTTAATTTTTGCTATTGTTATTATTACTATTGTGTTTCTTGTAACATACTGTCTTTTGGCTGCTGTGGCAAACAAATTTCCCCGTTGAGGGACAATAAAGGAATTCTGATTCTGATTCTGAAAATGACCTGAAGCTGCAAACAAGTTGAAACAATTTACTATTTATACTTTGTTGTGACAAAAAATTCAACAGTAATCTGGTGATATCCCAAATTAAATACCTTGAGGTCTTGCTGCTCCCCAGTCCCTTGCTGATCTCCACCAGGAGGACTTGTTGTCAAGCATTCAGGAACACTCGACTCATGCTCTGGTTGAAGGTGAAGCTCCGGCTCGACTTGGATCTGTTTCTTCGTAGTGCAAGGGGGGCAGATGTACTCCTCCCCTTTCCTCTCCATCTTACGGCCTTGCATCTCACTGACACCCACACAGTTGCCATGGAACCACTCCTGGCAACTGTCACAGCAGATCATGAACCTAGAAGCGGTGAACAAACAAGCTGCGATGAGGAAGTGAAATGGACAGATGGTTGAGGTATGCAAAACCTCCAAAGCACAAGAGATCTTGTAACCAACAATGAGCACGTACCTTTTATCTTGTCTTTGTCGACAGATGCAGTACAGAGTACTGGAGTCTGAGCCCTCCATGTCTGATGTGGCTGAACCCTCGCATACATTCTTTTCGTCTTTCTTCTCCTCCTCCTGCACCACCTCCTCCTCTTCCAGTGCATCATCATACTGGCCAGGAGTCACATCAGTAATCTGGTCTAAATCGTTGTCTATGACTATGCAGTCTGAGCTTGACTGCTGAGTAGGACTCAGAGAGATGTCAGAGTTAGTAGACGATATCTCTATTTCATCGGGGCCATTTGTATAATTTTCTTTTTCCTCCTCTTGCAACTGCTGATGTTCCGGTGGATTAACAAGCACCACCTCATCAACGCTGTCCTCATCATCTACAATGCTTGACTGAATCAGCACCGCCTTGCCCCTCCCTCGACCCCTTCCTCTGCCCCTTCCTCTACCTCTTCCTCTGCCTCTCCCCCTTCCTCTGGCCTTTCCTCTTCCACCTCTCCCTCCTTTAGCCTTTGTGTCTGCCTGCTTGCCTTTTGATATCAGCTGCTCCTTAATCTGTATGAGAGTCATGTCATCGCTGTCCTCTTCTTGACTAGAAATTAACACCACATCATCGATTTCCCCTGCTTCCACGTTGTCAAGAGAAACAGGTTGCGAGATCTCCATGTCATCAGCAGATTCAGATTCAATATTATCAGGCACGTCAGTGTCATCGATAACCTCTGGAGGAGGGGCATCGATGCTATTATTCGTTTCCAAAATGTCGGGGACCGCCAGTGCATCCGACATCTCCATTGACAAGCCCTCATTCCCGCCGAGCAGCGAGAATGCAGTGTGGAAAGCAGACCCAAAGTCTTGCCACAAGCTGGGGTCAAGGCTTCCTCCTGCACCAGCTTCAGAGGGTGGCTTGCTCTCGTCTGACGCCGGTGACGACGGGGCAGACCACTCGAGCTCATCTAGAACCCTTCTAGTTGCAAGACTATCTCTCTGGGTAGCTGAGGTTTCTGGAGAGGGCTGGCATGTCTGGTTGGGGCGACGACCTCTGCCTCTGCGTAAAATCGGAGGACTGTGGTTGAGGTCTCCGACTACATCCAGGAACTCCCTTTTGGCGATGGTCGTCCGCCTGAAGCCCCAGGACTTCTTAACCTCAGACATGGTCGGCCTTGCAGTCGACTCTGCCCCCTCTGACTGCCCCTGCTGTTGCTCTGATAGAGAGACGGGAGCAAACATAGTTCACAAAAACAAATCTCTTTCATGTTCATCTCTAGCGCCAGACTGCTCAAACTAAAGAATCTGTTTTACCTGAATTATCATCAACTGTGATGCTGTTACTTTCCATTGTGTCCATACTGACATCCACAGGTAACAACACTGTCAAAACAGAGATATCATTTGTGAGTATACAAGAAATATTATTATATTAACTATTGAGCTAAATGCAGAAAACAAGGTACCTCTTCAAACAGTGATCAGACGGCCACTAAAGCCTCGTTTTCAGCATGAAAACAGTCATTCCACTCGTCTCCCTTTGCAGCTGGGTAAATTAGGGGGGGGGGGGGGGGGGGGGATACAACAAATCATCCACATTAGATTATGAGTCATAAAATAAAACACATACATTAACAGTTTACATTGCTTACAAATGTGACTACTGCTGTGTTGAGGGCTGATGTGGACATCCATTTACATTACGAAAGATTGGTTCAAGATTGCAGATAGACTGATCGCATGCTACTATTGGTTGAAATTGATTTGTACTAGCTAATGTAAGTCATATTTTTGATTTACAGGACGAAAAATATATCAGGTTTTTATGTATTTTTGTGATTTTTTGGACATATTTTGTTAAATGGGTGCACAATATGACCGGGGATTTGATCTAAAAAGCTTAATTACACCTGTACAGAACAAACAAATGCAAACAAAGGTTTCTGCACCTGTGGGTCCATTAATATATAATATATATAATATATAATGGGTTTAACACGTCCTGGCAAATGTATGCATTTTAATGACATGATGGGTGATCCAATTTAATATTTCTTGCTTGTTTTCAAACATGCTATTGACACAAACCTACCCAGTGTTTACATTCTCTAGTTGGCCTAATCCTAATGGGACATGTTTGACCTCTCTTCTCCATGTCTGGTGCAGATGTTGAGATTTATGCAAAGCCTTGTCAACAGGCGTGATAATGTTGGTTTCAGGCCACAGTATCTCTGTATATTCAATGTGTAATTTACATTAACGGGAAAAACAGTTTCTTTACGTCACTACCGGGTATCAATCGACTGTGACGGCGCAGAAACAAAACGTCCCGCTTCTGCAAACACCCGAGAGTGAAGCTATTCCGTAAAGACGGTGTTAATGAGCCTGTTTTCAGGCGACGGCCCGACATTGTTCTCTTTGCATCTTATGTAGCTAACGTTAGCCGCTAGCTGCTACGCTACCTGCTTCGCAACACGCCGCTAAACGTATTATCTCCAGCACTAAGGACGCCATGGTTAAATATTCCACGATTGTGTGTGAACACAGTGAGCAAAAAAAATAAATCATACCTTGGATATATATGATTAGTTTCCAGTTATTAATGCATTCGCGCACCTAGCCAGCTAGCTAGCACCAGCCTTCCATTTCCTCTGCCTTGCCTTGCTGTTTCGTAGTCTCGCGATATTACGAAACAGAATTCCATTCCCTATGCTTTTGCCTCGCTGTTTCATAATCTCGCGATACTACACACGGCCGGAAAGCACCGTGGTTTCCTGTTCAGCAAGTGACCCGTTTATTTTGTACTTTTAAAAAATAATAATAATAATAATTTTCGAAAATGAATTCAAACAATAAATCAAATACATTTTAAATTAAAAAACAAAAAAAAAACTATTAAACCCTGAATCTCTGTACCCTATATAACATTTTTACAAAATAATTTGATCCCATGGCATTTGTTATTTTTGTATGTATGTTCCATGTACTGTATATGTTGTATGTTTACCATGCAGTTTGATAATTGCCACTGTTATAATAAAAGGTTAAAAAAAAGAAAAAGATCTAAATCATGAATAAAATGTGCATTGCGTTGATTTGTTCAGAGCATTTTTATTTTTTCTTCACGAGTCCATTTATTGTATGTACAATATGTAAACACGAACACAAGCTCAAAACAGACACATGCTCACAGGAAATAATTGTCCAGCCAAAATGCAGTTTCTATTCATGCCTACCCAATTCTCATAGACTAGTCTAATCCGGTTTTACATCAGCTTTCAGGAACCAGTTAAACAGAGGCTTCGCTCAGAGCTGACATTCATAAGAAGTAATTTATTTTTCAAATAATGTTTTTTTTTTAGACACATAGAAATGTGATTTCTTTAAACATACTATAAAAACATAACACTATAAATATTGTTCAGGTATTTTCTTACAAAAAACTTTGTACAGTTTAAATTGTTAAGTTCTTTTTTCTTTTTTCTTTTTCTTTTTTAATAAATCACAGATATTTTTTTGTTTTATGTAGGACTATACAATGTGGAACTACAATACAAAGTTGGTATGAGCCAAAAATGCCCCTGGCTGACAGTTTAAAACACAAACGTTTAAACTTGCATGACTCAAAATCTCAGTTGACATGAAGTGGACATGGTTTACAACAATGTGAAACTTGCATAAATCAAAAATACCTCTGATGGCACCATGATAAATTAATTATCAAATCGCTGATGGCTGTTTTTGTCGTTTAATATAGAGCTAAATCAACTCGATAAAAAACAGCAATGAAGTATTTAAGAGCAGCATTGAAAAGTGTTAATATTCTGTGGGTTGATACAATCTTGCTCAGGCTTGAAACAAAGTGGTAACAGAGCTATAAACAAAAAAACTACAATATGAAAACATACAACCTCACATTTTATTTCTCAAGACAGACTACTTGCACATGGTCGTTTCACCTGAACAAAGACTTGTGGAAACTGCAAAATGAGAGATGAACCAAAAGAGGATAAAATGTCCACCAAGCAGATGTACATGAGAATGAAAAAAAAAAAAGAAAAAAGAAAATCACATGTGATTTGTCACAGATGTGCAAGCCTTCAAGCACCAAGTTCGACACAACGAGACGCACGGCCGCCTTTTTGCGAAATGTGCAAGAGCATCGGTAGTGTCGCGGCTAGGTGACAGTGGCGCCAGCGCTGTCCTTGCTCTTGTCCATGTATGTGGGAGAGTTGCTTTTGTCCGATAAGGATCCCGGTGCCGGGGGCAGGGTCTGTGTGGCGGGAGACTGGGTCAGCGATTTGGCCGAAGGCTCCGAGTTGGACTCTGCTTCGGGCTCCTGCTGCGAAGTGGCTGCAAGCAAAAGCAAAACAATACAGCATTAGAACATCCATCCATCCATCGTCTACCGCTTATCCTGTATTCAGGGTCGCGGGGGGGCTGGAGCCGATCCCAGCTGTCATTGGGCGAAGGCAGGGTACACCCTGGACAGGTCGCCAGTCTATCACAGGGCCGACATGTAGAGACAGATAATCATTGCATTAGAACATAGACATTGTATCTCATTTCTGTTTGTCTGCAGAATTTGCCTCTACAGTCACACTTGATGAGGTAGGCCATCTGTGTTTATTGTTGCAAAGTTGTCCTTTATTTTATATAGTTTGCAAGATAAATTATACAGACTTTTGAAGGAATGAGTGCTTGAGTTGAGAAACGTACATAACATTAATTGCATGATACTGAGGTATAAATACAGTAAGCATAGTTAATTTAATAAAAAATACTAGAGCATATGTTGAGTATATTCAATCAACATAATTGATCATTATATTTGCCATGTTTTAAATTTGTAATCACCATTATGTGACAGTTTTGTGCGTCACAGCAGCAAATTGATTGACATATTGGATGAACGTGTGTGTGTTTTGTACCTGATTGTGTGCAGGACTTCATGTGTTCTGGCCAGTGGGCTTGCTGGCAGGGGTAATCACAGTAGCTGGTATTCCAGCAGCAGTAGAAGATGGCCTCCTTCCTGCAGTTAGCGCACCACTGCTTCTTTTTGGTCTCGTCCACCAACTGTTGCTTCTCCAACTCCGTCTGCTTCTTCACCTCCGCCACCAACCGTTCTCTCTCCTGCTCCAAACTCTGCCTCATCTCCGCCATCGTCAGCTCTGCATTTAATAAAAGGACAAAACTTTTATTGTATTGATATAATATTCATGAAAATTATTCAGTTGTACGTCAACTCTCGACAGCTTACCAAGATTGTGCTTCATCTCCGACAGCTCTTGTTGATGAAGCCACTGCAGCTTCTCGATCTCTATCCTTAACCGTCGAATCTGAGGGAAAAAAGATGCAGAGATTGATTCACCAAGTATTATTATGAAATATTCAATAAGCAATCCAATAAGAATTTACCTCTGCAATTGTGTTTCCTGACGTGCTTTTGGAAAGATCATTGTAGATTTCAGTCATCGTCCCTTTTATCGTGTCCATAATCTGCAGATATATTAGCGATATTAGCCGACAGTTTTAACAACCAAAAACGAAGTGAAGAGAGCAGTAATTCAAGTGCATATTGGCCAAATTACTTTGTTTGTGTACTTGGCGATATCTGCAGCCACCTCCGCCGAGCCTGTAGGGATCTGCAAGTCAGAGCCGCCAGACGTGACCTGGGAAGTCGTCGATGAAGACGTACTCTGAGGAACGTCTTTTTGCCCTGCAGGGGACAATAATACATAATAATACATATTTTAATACACATTTATGTTTAACAGTCAGGTTTGATGTGCAGATGAATGATGCTGCAGGTGTGTATGTACCCTTGGCTGCTTGTCTGGTCTGATAGCGGGTACTCGAGGACGAGTTCTGCTGTTGTGACTGCTGGGGACTGCGGGTCGGCCCCGGACTCTCGGCTGGACTCGGGGTCGGCGTCTGGGTCGGCGTCTGGGCCGGAGCCGCCGCCGCCGACTGCTCGCCGTGCTGCTGCTGCCTCTGCACCTTCTGCATGTGCCACTTCTGCGAGGACGTCTGGAACTTGGTGGGATTCCAGACCACCGCCCGCTGCACGGCCTGGGCCGTCTCTTTGGGCAGTAGGGGGCGCTGTTTCTTCACGGCCGCCGTCGCCGGGGACGCCGCGGAGCCCGAGGTGGAGGCGGGAGAGGACGAGCTGGTGGATCCGGCGGTGGCCGCGGTGGCGCCGGGCTGACCGGAAGCCGCGGTGGAAACGAGGTTGAGCGCCGCCGTGACGGCCGGCTGCAAAGTGTCTTTAGGGTTCGAGGTGGATTCCCTCGATGGAGCGGCCGATGCAGAAGACGATGGCGACTTACCTGAAAAGTTAAAAAAAAATGTAAGACAAAGGGTTAAATGAAGACTTGAAGCCCAATGCAGCCCTCAAGTCGACTATTTTAGAACCGTTAACTGTAAAAGTGGTGAGTTAACTACATTTCCACTGCCTGCTTACAGGTATTTGGAGGTTTGACTGGATGTCTGAACAGGTTGGACAAAGCTTTTCGTTGCTCCAAAAGTAGCTGCATCTATATCTGATCATCTGAACAATCATGAGTTAAAAAGAAGTGAGGTTTTCTCTCTAAACACACACTCCTCATCTCTTTAAGGTTTAAGGTTCGCGGCTCAAAGCAACATTAGTCATTAACAACATCAAGGAGTGCATTGCTGCAAGTATTAGTGCGAGTATAATTGTTATGGATGGACGTTTTAAGGTCAACTGCAGACTGTGAAATTATTAATAGTTATTCATAAATGTTTAGAGATGGAAGGGATTTGAGTAAACGGTTTAAAAAAATGTGGTTGAAAGAATACAGACTTGTAGGAGTTTTGCTAAATTTATATTTGATTGTTAAAGATGAAAACGTGAAAAATGCTGGAAAATAAATTTCGGATCACATGGGTACTATAAATAAGGACCAGCCATAGACATCACCTCGAGGACACGATGGACAACTGACACTGGCTGATGTTTTAGCACGACAAGAATATTATTTCCTCCCAGTCGTCCTTCTAACGGAGACATGAGTCATAATGAGAATCACAGGAGAAAAATGGATCCTGGATATGAAAGGCCTCACCTTCCAGCTTGGCCACATTGGGCTCTTTGAGAGTCTTGGCAGCCGGAGCTCCCGGCTCTCTCCTTGCTCTCTTGGAGTCGCGGCCTCCATGTTCGTCTCCCAAGTCGATCACCAGCTCCCGCTCGGAGTCCGAGTCTTGCTCGGCCGTCGACGCGGCAGCGGCTGCTCGGCCCTCCTCTGAGGATTTGGGTTTTTCAGCGAGCGACTGGGGCGTTCTGGGCTTGATGTCCTGCAGGTCCCGGGTATCGGGGGCGTTGGCTCCCTGCTTGTCTTTGAGGACAGGTTCAGGGGTGGACTTATCCGCCGTCCCCGTGACTCCCTCCTTGTTGTCCCTCTCCACTCTGGGCTTTTTTCTGTCCGCCTTCTCCCGGTCGTCCTGCGCCGCCGTCTTTGGCTTGTGCTCCTCGTCGCTGAGATACTCGCTGTCGCTCGAGTCAGACTTCTCAGAATCGTCGGTGTCGCTGTGATCCACGCCTTTGTACACGTCTTCAGAGATCTCGTCTATCCCTGTACGGAGATACAAACGTTACACATTAGTCAGCTGCAGTCAAGCCGATTTATCACAACATAAAAACGTTGCTCAACAAAAACAAAATTAGGAAACTGTCGTGGGATTCATAATTTACTGTACCAAACTATAAAATGATGTTCCTGCAAATGGACAACACACACACACAAAGATGTTTTTGCACAAGGTGACTGTACCGAGCTGTGCCTTGCAGCTCTCGATAGTCTTGTCCAGGCTCCTGATGGGTCTCTTCGGGGTCCGGAGGGAAGCCGACGCTCCCTGTTGCTGCTGCTGCTGCTGCTGCACCGTCTCACTCAGCTCCTTCAGATCCATCTCGGCCTTCACCCGGTCTGATAAAAGGTACGGCAGATTCACGTTATTATAGCCGACGCGATGATGGTTAGCCTTTGTGACATCATCAGTACGGTACGTTGGTGCTGTTGGTACTGACCCAGGTTCAGATTGAGGATGCCGCCGGCGCCCACGGTCCTCTCTTGCTTGGGCACCAGTCCGGGGTTAAAGGGCTTCGGGCTGCCGGCAACGTTGCCTGCAGAACCAATCTTCCCCGAGACGGGAGATGCTGAAACACAAATGTGAAAAAACATTAAAACATTAAAATATCGCCTTTAAAAAGTTGATTACGCAAGTTAGCAAACGGTATTTACACGTCCAGCAGTTATGGAGCAACATTATCATTCGTTTGGGGGCGTGGTTTTGACCCAAAGTCCAATAATCACTCTCCTGTTAGCTCTGGTTTGGTTCTCCACCAATTGCTGAAACATCCAATGTGTTTAAAAAGGTCGTCTCCTCCTTTTTCACTAGACCTTGTTCTCCAACATTAACAGTGTCTCGTGTCTGCTAAATTATTAGTTTCAGTCTTATTTGATACATTATTCATCAAGGTGTATACATGACACAAGCTTGTCTGGTTTCATGGGTTGTTGTTGTTCCCATTTTTTTATTATTATTTTGAAGCCATTTTATCCGAGTTGAATGAATGTAGTCCACATTTTGAGGATAACATTTTAGAATGGTTTCTTAAAGTTCCTAAAATTAGCCTAAAAAGTCTACGCTACACAATAAAAATCGACACATTTATTCCTAGCGACATAAATGTCCTATTTTTCACCAAACCCCTTCGTCTACCTTTTATAAATCGATGGCATCGGTGCAGCCAGGCAGCTAAACAATGAGCTGAAACTTGCTATAGAAGCACCATAAAGCCTTGAAACTAAACGTATAATTCTCTGCAGGTTCAGCCCTCGACCCTCCTTTCACATCATCATTTGTTACACTGGCATCATAAAAACGTGTATTTACCACTACAGTCCATGGACTCCTCTCCGGTGCTGTAGTGGTAGGCGGGATTCCTGCCGGCCTTCTCCATGTCCTGCTCCCCGTCGGACCCTGTGTGAACCGAGGAGTTGGTGCTCATGGGAGACCGAGGCATGTCCGTCATGGAGACCCTCCGGCTCATGCTGCTGGGCGTCGAACTCTTGCCGAGGACCATCTTGGGCGACGCCGTGATATCGAAGTTGAAGCGAAGTTTGTCCGGCTTCTCCGTTTTCACGGTGCCGGCGCTGGGGTTGGAGGGGTCGAGTAGCATCTGGAGCTGGTTGTTGGGCGTGAAGGGAGTACGGAACGGTGCATAGTTGAAGACCCCGAATTTTTTGCGAATGTTTTCTACGTAGACCTCCATCTCTTGCATGGCACTGTTGAAAATGCTCTTTGTTTTCTTCACGGAGAAGGGGATCTCTTTGGACATGAGGTAGCAGTTGTTGATCGGGACCCAGGCCCTGCACACAGAAGCACAATGAATCAACATTACAGTTACCAGGCTGCTAATTTACCATTTTTATATCATATACAGGCTTCCTACACCTTTTCCAAAGTCAAATTCAAGCACTTTTCAAGCACTTCAAGGTGCATTTCCATGCTTTTCCAGCCCCTTCCAGCTGTGGTAAACTCCATATTTGTATCAATCCAATGGTCAGTATTCAGTCTACTTATGATGTCACTTGTTCATCACATTAAATGAGATGTTATTGTCCTCTAAACAACCAACATGATGTTTGGAGACAGCTTTTTACAGAAGGACCACAAATGAAAGGAAAACTAATTCCACTAACAGATCCACAGAAATATAATCACCAACTATTTTCATCATCTGTTCATCATCAAAAGTCATTTTTCATAAAGAAATGTCAGAAAATGCTGTTTTCAGTTCTCTGTTCTATCATAGATGTCATCACATACAACACACATTTCAAGCACTTCTCAAACCTTGAAAACACCACACTAAAAGTGTTCTCAAGGATTTCCAGCACCCGTACCAACCCTGAACATACGATGTTTAAAGATCTTCCCCTCACCTGTCGTGTTGGCCAAAGAAGCGTGCGTCTACCTGCCCATCTTTATCCCGAAGTGCTTTTGCCGGCCAGAAGGGAAAACCCTTGAGCTTCGCCCAGACCAGCGGGTGGGGTTGACTCTATATTAAAAAAAAAAATTAAAAAAAAAGGGACAAAAATAATTAAATCTATCACAGATCCAAAAAATGTAACTACAAATATACATTTAACAGTATTTAAGATTGTGTAAGGACCTACACATGGCTCACAAAACCAGTTGTCCCTTTTTTGGCATGAAGACAGGTAGCACTCTGGACACACCTCAATCTCATTCATCTGGAAAGACAAAATAAACAAACATGTGCATCAACAGACTTTTAATATTAGAATATTTGCTAATATCGGGTCAGTAAAGCGTCTTTACCTCGTGCTCACAAATCTTGACGATGACTTTTGCAGTCGCTGTTAGTTTGTGGTTCCCTGGAATAAAGTGATAATCTTAATTTTCCATTTAAAAGTGAGCAGATTAGAGATTAGATCACTGATATGTCAGAGTAGCCTACCTCCGTTATAGATGATGCAGTTGTGTAAGATCCATTTCATGTCAGCAAGAAAGGCTTCGGTGCAGCCGTACATTTTCTTTTTGATATTCTATTAAAAAAGTGGAAAAATAACAAAAATCAAAGACACAATATGACAAATGGAAATAGTTAAATATTATAAAAACAGGGCCACAAAAGTCCAAAGTATTTTTTTTACTTTGCTGTATTCTCTCTTGTGTATTCAGAGGTTTCTTGGGTCAACACTTACAACATGTTTTCAATGTTCTTGTGCTGCTTTTAGGTTTTTGTGATCCAAACACAGTTTTTTCCCCCCATTCTGGATCAACATTTTTCTTTTGTTTAGTTAAAAAAAATCACTTTTATGTTTGAATCAAAGAAAAATAAATAAGGTTACCTTCTCTAAAGTACACAGGTCCATGGGGTGGAAAATGTACTCTGCATAATCTGGGTGCTGTTCCAGAGACACGGGCTTATGAAAAGGTTCAGTCTGCACAAATATGAAGAGAGAAAGATATAATTACAAAATGTTAACAGCCACCTATTAAAGCAGCATTAAGTGGATGTTTGAGCGTCTTACCCCGGGCTGTTTAATCTTTTGGAGTGCGAATTTGAGCAAGTATGAGAGTTGGTCCGTTGTCAGCATCGTCATCGCCTTGCTCTGCGTTTCAATGCATTCAGCAACTGTTATTTTCTGCAACAATAATAATAATAATAAAAAATAAAGTTTAATAACCAATGACATTAATGAACCCATAATGAACATAAACATCAAAAAGGACATTGTGACTTATTCACCAACACCTTGGATTCTGACATTCACTCATGTTTTTTTCTGATTCCTTCTTCACGTTTTTTTCTACAATTGAATTTAAACGCAGTGGAAACCAAATCTGAACCTGCCACACACTTTTACTAGGAAACTAAATTGAAGAAGAAAAGAAACGAGTCCCATTGATTCTAATACACACAACATTTATAAAAGCAAACCAGCTGGGGACCCCCGGTGGGGGGCAATCGTGCCGAGTGTGCCCTAAAAAGAAGTGTGAAGTAAATCTTAATAAATGTTTAATAAAACCTGCAGTATGAGTGGCTAGCATGCCTGAGTGTTACAACATGTGTCATGCAGGGCCGAGAGGGTACATACTTATTTATATCCATCCTCTTTACAGTTCTCTACACTTAACTTATTTTTTTACTTGTATTCTTATCTCTACTTTAAATATATTTAGCTAAGAGTTTATCGTTTATCGTATTTCCTTGCGGGATCCCAAAGGGATCAATAAATATAAGTCTAAGGCGATTTCCCTTCTCTCGATTTGAAGCAGCTCACATGGTGCAACATCCGGTTGGTCAACTAAGCAATATTGTCGCTTTTCGCCACAATCGTTTTGTCTACAACCACACACAACCACACACACACACACACACACGTGTCCTTGCGAGATACCTCACACTCTGGACAGAACCAGTCGCCCTCGGGCTCGGCTGGTAGTTTGAGGCACTTGGCGTGGTAGACCCGGGGGCAGAGCTCGCAGCAGAGCACCTGGCCCTCGCGGTGGCACAGCCAGCAGTAGAAGTCGTTCCTGCCGTCCTGCGGTACGACGTCTACGGGGTCCGTGGTGAGCGCCGGCTGCTTCATGTAGTAGAACGGGCCGTGTCTCAGCTCCGACTGAAACGCAGGGAAGACCAGACAAATGGGGCGGAAGTTAAAAAAAAACATGCATACCAAAATAAAAAAGGTGCAGTGCAACAAGAAACAGCAATAAAAGTGGGAGCGAAGAACAAATAATGTAAACTATCTGATCACGCGACTATTTTGGCTGCGAGTCAAGCGAGGCTAATCCAACAGGTTTTAGGGTGGGAGCTTCAGGATTTCAACTGCTCCTACTTTTTATTTTAGAATTAAGTATCTGAGTAAACACACTGGTTGTCAGGTAAGTACACAATTGCTACTCTGTGAAACGTCGGACAAATATACATATTTATATCTTTTAATATCAAATTCAAAGGAAAATCCCTCATATTTTTATGTAATGATTCACTACAGGTACGAACCGACTCATTTCCGAGCCCAAGCCTTTTGTTTATAGTCTCTTTAGTTCCCTTATTGCCGACTCGTGGTGTCGCCTGTTTCAGACCTTCTGTCCCAGCGAGTCCACCACGGCCTTTGAGCCAGATATCGATATGGGAGTAGAGTGGACCACTTACCTGGTCTTTGTTGTGACAGTTGACGGCCCCAGGCTTCTTCTTTTTCTTCAGGGGACTGGGGGAGGTTTCTGAAGGAGAATGTCCATTGGAGGAATGTGTGGGACTGGACACCTTTCTCTTCATCGGTGGCACCGGCCTTTCCAACGGCCTTTCCACCGGCCTTTCCACCGACCCTGGTGGATCAGGGGCTAGAGGCAGAAAGACAATCAGGTCATCACACCATCGGGGAGACTGGGCTCGTGTTGAGTTCACCGCGCTCAAACACACTACACGAGCTTCAGAAGACTGGAACGCGGTTGCCATGGAAGTCATTTAGCTATTCCTAGAATAAATCCAACAGGATGGAGACAATTGGAAACCGCAGTACATTTATTTAATCCCGCATTCCTGCAGCTTAAAGAAAGAAGAGCAAAAACTGAAATATTTAATGGTCATATGTCGGGATCAGATCTTATAAATCTCGTCATTATGATAACATTAATAACAATCACTGACAGCAACCACACTGATTGTTAAAGCAATTATTGAAGATGCCACTTATACATATTAGATTACCACTTTATGGTAACAAATAGCTGGAGGGCTCCATCTGAAACCAACGAGACCCTGGTGTTGATACTTGACACAAACTCTAAAAACAGGCACAGAATGGATCATCTTTGCAGACCGACACGATGCATTTACTGCTTAGTAGTAAATAACCGACAGTCTTGTTGATCTCGACGCTGTGGCCTCGAACACTTACCTTTGGATCGTACCGACGCCTCCATCCCCTCTACCACATCAGACTCCGTCTTTATCTCCTCCTCAGCCAGACTGCAGAGCACCGGAGGAGGGAAGGAAAAAAATGAGCAACCAAGAATTAGAGAGAAGAGAGGCAACACACACACAAAGTCAGAAAGGGTGTTCTGAAAGCACATCAGCAAAACAGTAAACAAGTGGAACAGCACCTAAGGCGCCGAAGGTCCCAGAGGATCCGTCTATCGGGACTCTGCAGGTTTCCATTGTTATTGTTTTTTTTTTTTATTGCATCACATCTCTCACATCACAAAGTTCAAATCCCTTTTCCCCCCCGTGTGTCAACGGTGGGGGAAAGAAATGACCAAAAAACAAGAGTGAATATGTTCTGTATGTTCGGAGACTGGCAACGATCGCTATGACAACGCACCTCTCCACCACAACAACACGTATGCCCACTTTATTACCCCTACAACTCCATCCAGGGAGTCAAATCTCTGCTACGGATTGCAGTCCGACGTGGTTCTGATCTTTGCTGTGCTTTTTGTTTTGTTGAAGAGACGTGTGGCGTCTCATGAGGATTAACAGTATGCTGCTTCTGAAAGCCCCTTCAGTAACAACGGGGGTGTACCAAAGGATTTGCCCCCCCCCATCACCAGACCAGTTGCAAGAGACCAGCAGCTTTTCTTGGCCAAGTCATGTTCTTTTTGTATTTTGAAACCACTATCCATCAGCTCATCTGCTGTCTTTCGAGTTCATACTACATACACAGCTGCAGAGTTACATAAGCGTTGATATGATATATATAAATAAATACAGTATCTCCAATGTGCACGTCTAGCACAGGAAAGGCTGATTCACCGGGTCCTGCTCTCATCTAAGGCTCTCTAAAAAAGGATCGGAATTTAAAAAAGGGGTCTGGGGGATAAATGAAAGTCTTTGAGTATTTGGCTCCTCCTTTGTCAGAGAGAAAAAGAGGGCCCTGTTCCGAGGATGTAGCCTTTATTCGAGAAGAAGACCCTCCCAAGGACCCCTGACAGGTCACACACTTGACCAGTTCATAGCTTTTGGCTGCAGCTCTGGTTTCCAGCTAGGCCGACGGGTTTACAGGCTACGACTCAAAGGTCAACCACATTTGTGGGGATAAGCTTTTCTTTCTCCCCTCTCAAAGTAAAGGAATGCTTTTCACATCCCCCCTTCCTCCTGCCTCCTCCTCCTCCACCCTTAAAGAGACATTCCACACAAAGTCGATCAAATATATCAGTCCTCTGATAAACACTCAGCTCATTTCCTACAGGGTTTAATGAATCACATGACAAAAAAAGACCGTAGAAGTGATCACATCAGCTGTTAAAGCCTGTAATCATTTAAGTCAACCGTGATATTCGTTACACAATTCAGGTTTCAATCAATGATTTAAATATATATCTTCCACCAGACGCCAAGCAAACACTTCAGAATAATCAACACACAACACAATCCTCGTTCCCTCAGACGGCGGATCGACGTCAAACCCGAGATAACAAATTAATCATAACATGCATTGTCTGAAAAATGCCAAACATTCATGGAGCAGAGTCTCTTTAAAAAAAAAAAACATGGCATATGGGTATCTTGTTACAGCTTGCCAACAGCCACACACACATGCACACACACACACACACACACACACACACACACGCGCACACGCACCCAACCCCTCCAGGGCCTTCCTGTTCCGGACTCAGTGAACAAACGAGGCCCACATGAAAATAAGACTACGTTAGCCAAGCCGCTCTGCTACGTGCACCACAACCCCTGAAAAGAGAGAACATTCGCCACCACCGGGCACAGCTCCTGAGCAGAAAAAGGAAATGCCACAACCCTGTATTATACACACACAAATACACACACACTTAATGGCTGCAACGACCAGGAAGATGGTAACCAAAAAAGAAATCCTGATCCAGAGGACATTCTCAGATCAGGAGCTATGATCCATCACACAAGGAGTTAGGCAAATAAATCCTCATCAGATTTCTGGGATAGATTCCAGAGAGAGACGCGGGGTTTTCAAGAAAACACTGACAGTATTGCCCCCCCCCCCCCCACTCCCACCTCCCTCCCCTCTTGCAAGCAGTACCTGATGGCCAGAAAGGAAACAACACTGAGTCAATGCCTTCAGATTCCACTCCTGAGAGAGACGAGCAGGGTTCTCTCGTCACAGAAAATGGAGGCCACAGCTTGCTCCCCCCTCCCTCCCTCCACCACCACCACCATCTCTTCCCCCATCCCCCACTCCGAGGCTCAGACTCAGGCACTGGCACATCCATGCAGGAGGACCCAGAGAGAGAGAGAGAGAGGGAGGGAGAGAGAGATCTGAGCAGATTACAGTCCAATATTTAAAACAAAAACACGGCTACGTGAAGACAAACCTTCGCGTCCGATATCAGCGACATAAGGAGGACCAACTCAGAGGGAGACGAGGGAGAGAGAAAAAACAGGCAAAATGAGAAGCAATCATCTCTCTTTTCATGTCTTCGATCTTGGCTTGCCTCCCTTTCCCCCTGAACGCTGCTGTCATAGAATAATTTGATTTTTGAAGAAAGAGAAGACCATCACTGTGAAGCCACACTGGGCAAAAGAAGGCTCCTCTCTGTACTTTAAAAATAAAAGCACAGTTGGACGATATCTTAATAAATGGCCCTTTTTTTCCCTTTTTACGGCAGGCCATTCAATGCAAGTATATCATTATTGTACCTGTTTGCCAGGGGGAACACTTGGGATTCAAACCATTGACTACAAAACATCCTACTCACCCTGCTGCACACACAAACCCCCAGAGAGATTCTAAGGGTTTTTGGAAAATGACAAGAGACTTTTACAAAAATGGACGACCGCATTCAAACAGACAAAAGAAACGCATGCTAATAACTCATGTTTTGCCAGAAAAATCAAGTATGGAGGTCCCGGTTTACATTCAATCACTGACTTTAACCTTTACAATGTTAAAAACAGAACTACACTGCATTATGCACAGAATTTTTCGTATGAAAGAAAAGGTTTGACCTGGATTTTTTTTATATAAAAAGCTGTAAAAGGGTGAATCAAAGATGGCTGTGGAATTTTCCAGAAGGCCCTTGCTCTCCTTGCTGCTCTCCCTCCGATTGTCAATCTTTAACCTCAACCGCAGCTGCAATTGGCTGGAGGGCCGACAGGCTGGAACATTATTGGTCAGCTGTGCCGTGCCACACGGATCACAGTGTGCGAGCTCCCCTCTTCCTCCTAAAAAGCATGTTTTTTTTTTTACTGCAATGCAGTGATCCCCCCTCCCCCCCTCCTCCTGCATTAGACGGCTTTTATTCCTCAAGTTTAGCTCGTCCTTCTTGATTATGACAGTATAAACCAGAGGGGGGCTTAAATAGGAAAACATTAAAAGGGGGCTTTTAGGAGATTATATATTTGTGGTTGCCATGCTGTCTCTGCTGTTAAAACCTTCACCGTCCCTGTTTAGCCACCGAATCAGAAGTAGGCCCAACGCCAGTCGTCACAACAACACGACTATCTTCTATTTATATCACTGGTAATCAACCACACTTACTACTAAATAGTAATCGGTTAGTTTCAGAGTCAACTTATGGTTTTGATTTGACAGAGAGAGAGAAAGAGAGTCAGATAGAGAGTCGATTATTCTGAGATACTGATTGTAATGTTTCTATTTTCCGTCCGTGTGGATGAAACGCGTCGTGTGTGTCAGAGAAAGGAGATATTCTATGTTTCTCCCACGCATGTAGAGAAACGTTATGTAACACCGTGTCCAGCCGGTGCTCGGAGAAAATATTTATGTAATAGCAACAAACGGTTAAGAGTTTCCTCATCTTCTCTTTAGATTTAGAAAGAAAAACTGCTTTTTTACCGTAAAAAAGTAAACATGTTAAAACATGTTTAGTCTTGCGTTGTTTTCCCTGTGATCTGATCTGTGAGGAGAAGACGCGAGTTCTTCCCAAGAAGAGCTCTCTCTAAAAAAAAGAAAACACACACACACACACACAAAATGGCCACTGTCTGTCTGTCTGAAGGATCAGAGAGTGCAGGAAGCAGTTTCACAACACGTCTATAGAGGAGGACGAAGCCCCCGGGCCGTAAACAGAAAGTAACCTGCGTCCCAAATTCTTATGTTGTAAGATTTGAGTAGAGAAATTGGACGGAGGAGGAGGTTTGTACCACCTTCCTCTCAGCTATGTGGAGTGTTCTCTTTCCTGTGTGCCAAAGTCAAACAGGTTTATTTTGCATGTACATATATATATATATATATATATATATATATATATAAAAAGACTGAAACAGTATTCAATTATACCCTGCAATCCGTTTCCTTCCTAACAAGCACATCTGTTGCCCCCCCACGTCTATTCCCGGCCTGGCATGACACAAGAAAACAGCACAGAGGCAATCCACTTACAAAAGGGTACATAACACCCCCCCTTCCTCCCCCACTGCCCATCCCCCCCCAGTCTCTCCCTGTCAGGCTACAACACTAGACTGCCACAACAGAAAAAGGAGATGTGGGTGCCATTATTAAATCTAACGCTCAAAAAAAAAAAGGAAAAGGATTTGCCCTGGTCCACTCTGCCTCCTGTATGGCAGCCTGGTTGTCTGGGGGGGGGAGGGCACCCATGTGACCCTGAGACACAGAGAAGAGAGCAAGGGTGAGAGTCGTTACCCAACCCCCCACCCTCAGCGCTGTGGAGCAGCAGAGAGAGGCCTGGCGAGGCCTCAAATCCACCCGGCTCCTCCTCCCCCCCTTCCTGCACACTAAACTGATTTTTGAGGTGTGCACACTGATCGTGAGAAAACCAACACTCACCACAAAAACGACAAAGAAGGAAGCCATGTTGCTGAGATATATATAATAATAATAAAAAGACAGAGCTTACCTCTGTGGATGCATGGCTGCCTGACACACTGTTATGTTAACACTTATAAAACATGGAGGACACTCTCAGCCCTCAGCCGGGGAAGGCTCCGCTCTTCAGGCAAGGCGATCAGGCCCCAGTGATGTTAGCCGGCTCCTGACTGGTCGCCGTCCTCACAGGCAGCATACAAGACCGCATCTGATTGGCCGAAATGTTTCCTGAGTAATTATCTTTGTTCAGTGCAGGCAGGGGCAGCACTGTGAGTGTCAGACACAGAGGGAAGAAAAATAAGCAGAGAGCTAGGCCTAAAACCACAGAATAACACGATAAATGTAAGTATTTTTGACGTACAAACCCAGTGTGACAGTGTTTTGAAGCTCCCAGGTGTAGAACCTTGTGGCAGTCACCTCATTTGAAGGCGTTAAGACGCAGGAATGGCAGCATGTAGACTGTGAGGAGCAGGACACCATGGCTTCTCTGCACAAGACTCCATTTTTTTTTTATGTGGAGAGGGCCTTTGTTTAAACTCCTCCCTTCCTCTTGGCCGTTTCCAGAGAAAAGACAGGCTATAGCTCCTCACCTAATTTGACAATTCAGAATCTAAACAAAAAGGAAAGAACATTTAGCAGTTGAAATTACAAAATATATAGTCAAAACAATTTTATGGTGAAAAGGAAAAAGACCTTTTGAAGAAGATATCCCTGCCTATGTCAGACATTACTGTTAATAACCTTACTGTAGTGAGTGTTCACCGTTAATATGAATATATGAAGCCTGTGTTTGGCATCATGTACAAAATATAATAAAATAATATGTTTTTAGTCATCTCCTCCTCCCTCCCCCATGAGAAGGAATACTAAAGTTTAAATTTGAACACTGGGATGAGCTTTGAATAAAGAATTTAATTTAGTTTTCAATGACGATAGCCCACATTAATAATAAAACCCAGCTGAATAAAGCACCCGTTTGTGTCCTTTTCCCGACGATGAGAAAAATAGAAAAACATCATGTCATGAAAGCATACATAATAACCCAGGTTTGTCTTGTTTACTCCACTCTTTGATCATTTGTACGACTGTAACTGATACTGTTAAACGTATAACCTCATCTACATATAAATGTAGATGAATGTAGCTTAGATTTTGAATATTATTATATTGCATAAGTGTATTTTACTTAGACCTACTAAGACTGTTGTAGTTCTATTTGCCGTAGTCACTATATCAACATTGCTGATTATTATTTATCAAATGTATCATTGTGTACATATTTTTGCAGCAATAGTCAAGTCTAAAATAGGTATTTGGTAATATATATTGTGATATTTTGACATTAACTATTGCTTCTTAAATTGCCATAGAGTTAAATCGACGTTATGACAAACTCTCCAAGCAATCAAAGTGTAAGATTTCCTTCCACTTCACATGCTTTGCGTTTTTTTGTGGTCACCAGAGACTTCATTACACTGACAGCTTTTTCCTCCACAGTTTTAAAGGCACGTTACAACGTGTTGGAAAAACCCTTCAATATCATAAAATCAAAACATCCACAATTTAAAGTTACAATAATGATTGATCTAAAATAAAATTATAACCGCGGAGATCGACTGCATTTAAGCATGTAGTCATTTATCGGTTTGCGAGACGGAGAAAAAGAAAAAATACTCGCCGCCCAACGTGGGGCTCGAACCCACGACCCTGAGATTAAGAGTCTCATGCTCTACCGACTGAGCTAGCCGGGCGATATTAACACAGCGACATTCTAACATTATATATGGGTACATATATGCGTACACTAGGTAGCCTATATCCTGTGTTATGGTATTATATGATCCGAGGTGGCGTCATATTGTACTGTTGTGATTGTGGGAAGGTTAGGACCTGCTCTCCCGGTTCTGTATCATACTGACCCCTAGCGGCAAAGACAAAAAAAGTGTATCATCTAAGAGGATTTATTTGGATGCGTCTTTGACACAGGCTGCAATTTATTGAGTAACAACTAATATGGCTACGGCATTGCTTAAACACATAGCGCTCCCCCTACAACCTCAAAGACAACTTAAATCAACGGTTAGCCTAGCATTAGGCGACGCTAGTGCAACCGTTGGTTAGCTAACGTAAACGTCCAATAAAGTAACATATGGCTAACAATAAGCGTCACTGCAATTTAGGGTTCGTTTATAGGAACGCCATGAAAAAAAACAAAAAAACAGTTATCTGACCGTGGCTTTCCTCCGTACATTGTCCGTTAATCACTGTCGAGTTGGAGTTGACAGATTGACGCTACCATAATGTAAGTTACCTGGAAAATGTGCTGCCTTTTGAACGGGAGCGATATCAAAGCACATAAAATCCCAACTTCCGGTGATCTTTTTTCTTTCTTTTCAAAGTAAAATATTAAATGGCAGGTATGTGAAAAAAAAATGCAGTTCTGTTGCTAACGTGTTGTCCGAATCCGTTACGTATGGGTTTGTGGTACTAGCTCCGTCTGTCACTGAATGTAAAATATAACTTGAGCAAAAGTATTATTAAAAAAATAATAATAATTTAATTCCTACTATGCTGCATGCCAGTAACCTATTTGTCAGAATCCATTAATCCAATGTTGTCATCAGTAATCAGTGTGTGAGTTTGGAATAAGATAGACTAATAAACGAAACTATAAATTTAAAGGCCTGAAAAGTAAGATTTAACTTAGGAGCCATCAACAAACATAACGTGCTAATACAACTGGGTAAATATGCAGGATCTGCCTCAGGTAATAATGCTCATAATGGTGTGAATTATCTAATCTATTTGCAAGTAATCAGATTACCGTGGCTCTTGGGTTATACCATTTCCAAGCAGACCTTCCATTTACAATTTTCACTCATACTGTTAACGGCTTCATCTTCTCTCCCGTTAGTAATTTAGGAAACATGAGCGCTTAAGTGGAGTCCCTGAATGTACCACGGGTTCTCCCATCTACGTCAACTGACACTGGGCGGTTCATGAATGGGGTTCTGAAGTGGGCGGGTCCGTCGTCTGACTTTTACTGAGGAAGTGGGTGTGTTGTGTGTGTGTACTTTGGTGTTTGATTTTTTTTGGTGCGCCGTCTTCATGACTGTTTTCGAAACGCACGAGCCGCTGTTCACTGAGCGCGCGCGGACTGCAGCGGAGCGACCGGCGAGCATCCCTCCGTTGAGGCGCCAACAGCAGCCCGCGCGCGCAGCTAAGCTAGCTAGCGAGCTAGCTCCCATCAGAGCCGGGCCCGTGTAACGGGCAGCCCCGGGGACCAGGAGGAGGAGGGTAGCGCCGCGTCCGTGAGCCATGGGGTTCCGCAAGAAAAACAAGAGCCCTCCGGTGCTGAGCCACGAGTTTGTGATCCAGAATCACGCCGACATGGTGTCGTGCTTGGCCATGATTATCCTCCTCGGCCTGATGTTTGAGGTACTTGTGTGTATGTGTGTGTGTGGACGGGAGCTAGCCTGTGGTTAGCCGAGTGATGCTAGCTGCTGATAGCTACGGTTAGCTTGACATGACAGCAGCAGCAGTGCTCCGGGCAGGCAGGGCGCTAGCGTGTCTTGTCTCTCCCTTCTCATGTGTCTCACTGGTTCCAAAAGAAGATGGCGATGACGCTCACTGGCCACAGCTAACAGGCCTTTTTTTACCATTCGGCTAATAAGAAATCACGATTTTGGCCTTTTGACAACCTGATGTCTGCCTGCATGCTACACATTTGATCACTAGCCCCTTTGGATGGACACAGCAGCTGACTTTGATTTAAACAATATATTGGCCTCCCCCCACCCAAACCCAGCAAACCAGGCTGGACATGTTGTGATAATTGATCAGATTTGTACCTGTGAATATGAATATTGGTTATAATCATGGCACAGAGTTGTCGATGCATGTATTCAAGAGGAAAACCATTATACACACAGCAACGGTAGTGAACTTAATACTTCATTTTTTGCTAGAGAACCCTGGGAGACCCCCTTGGAGGTCCCCAGACCCCAGTTATGGGGCTCAGGGAGTCCAGGATCCAGCAGTGACACAGCAGTCCTCGCTAATTACTCACAGTAGGCGTATGAAATTGTGAATATGCCAAAAAAAAAAGAGGGTATCACGATGTAGCAAGTGTCAACGTTTCTACAGTGTTGGTTTTCATAAAAACAATAGGCTCGGCTCCCTTTGTACAAAATACATCCAGCAACAAACTCTTATCCACACAGAATCCGTCCACTGACCTCACTCCTTTCTTCTTGTTTCAGGTCACAGCAAAGTTTGCCATCATGTTCATCACAGTCCAGTACAACGTCACGCAAGTTCTCGGTGAGTTTATAGGTCCAGCAATCATTTCAGTACTTTCAGTAGGCCACTGCATTTCTCTGCACCTGGTTTCTAAATAAAAGCTCAGCACTTCATCGCTCCCTTGTTCTGCCTCTTTAGCCATTTTTGTTGAAGCTGTCAACTTTGTGTTTCTCTTCTGTTGCAGACGAGAAGAGCGACCCGGTGAACTTCTATCAGTATGGGCCTAAAGATGTGGCTACGGTGTTCTTCTACCTGCTCATTGCCGTCATCCTTCATGCCTTGATACAAGAATATATTCTCGACGTGAGTACATTGATATCCAAACTCTGCAGCTGTCGAATTGACTCACATTGTTTGTTGTTTGCTACTTCTCTGTACAAACACGGCATGGGCACCACATTTCCGTTCTGGTCCGTCATTATGTTTTGGATAACTATGTTTGTAAAGAATCCAGCTCCAACCCTTCCAGCTGCATGTGCATGAAAGCATAATGGCTGAAAAAGATGTTCTCTTTGTTCCGACATCTTTTGTGTTTGATGTTGCCTTCCGCTTGGATATCATTAATTGGAAAATCTTTTTATATATATTTTTATTACAAAAATAAAAACCCTTTTGTGGACCACATTCAACAAGTATGTTTTAGAATCCCACTTTTTAATTTCTGTCTTGAAACAGTAGTGTCGGCATTGAAAACGGTTTTGCCTGGCCATTAAAGGACCAGCATGTATGATTTTAGGGGGATTAACGTTATACTCATAAGACTGGTGATGCAGGTCTCCAGGTTTTAAAATAGACACTCCAGTCCAACTCTCCTTTAAAATATGCAATAGTCTGTGGCGCTGGATATCTCAGTTGATAGAGTTGGCGCCCCATGTACCGAGCCTAAGTCCTTACTGCAGCGGCCCCGGGTTTTAATCTGACCGGCGGCCCTTTCTGTGTGTCGTTGTCCCCCTCTCTCCCCCCTTTCCCTCACCCTGTCCTCTCTGAATAAAGGCCAACAAAAAAAGACTTAAAAAACTCTCATGTTTTACGTTATCTGAAGGCCACCGTAGGTTCTCGAGGGGTGACCAGAGGGGCAATCAGTTGGTTGCAGTCTGCAAACTCACTGTTAAGTTGTCACTAAATCCTAAACACTGGTCCTTGTCTGTAAGAGATACCCTCAATGCACTTATGAGACGGGGGACAAAATGTGTGAAATGTGCATTCAATAAGGGTTTCAGTGTCTTGCTCAGGTACTCGGAGATGTCGAGCATCGACTCAACCATGCAATGAATCATTCTACTTCCTGATCCACCCAGAGTGAAGACAGGCTTTAGAAAATGTGAACCTATCCTTCACCATCAAAGCACTGAAACTGGAACAGCCGTGCAAGAATGACAATGAGCTGCTCTACTGTGCTGATTCCAATTCATTTTAGGCAGTTAGGACTCCGTAATAGGCAGTATTATATGCTTGACCTCCTTCTCTTTGTTGGGAAATGAGATGTGAGGAGCCTAAATATAATGAATTAAATGTCTCCCACCCCCATATCAATGTGTTGTATTAATGTGCTCACCTTTTTGTGTAATAATTTGTTTTCTAATTTCAGAAAATGAACAGGCGGTTGCACCTTTCAAAAACCAAACACAGCAAGTTCAACGAGTCTGGACAGCTGGCGGCTTTCTATCTGTTCTCCTTCATCTGGGGCTGCAGCATCTTAACGGCGGTACGAGGGTCAGGGGTCACAGAGACGCACTGTCCCAGCATGCATTAGACTTTATCTTATGCAATGTCTCTTCTTCTCTTCTCTCTTTTTTTTCTCAGGAGGACTTTGCAACAAATCCTACTTTCTTATGGGAGGGTTACCCACACACTCACATGGTGTAAGTAATGAAGCTTATATTATTATTATTATTTTAATAGATCTTAAACACTTAATTCCAATTTTAAAGTAGGGAAGTATTTTGAGCTGTAACTGATCCAGCCCCTTGATTAAAAATGCACACTTTTTTATTACTTTATCTTCTATCAAAGTTTAATCTCATAGTTGAAGCTTAATATTATATATCAATAAATCACGTTTTGGATTCATGCTGTGTTTTTTCTTTTCGTGCATGACGCTGTTTTGAAATAGAAGTTACTGCACTGAGCACAACCTGAGCTGTTATATATTAATGTGATAAAACACCCAGATTCTCACCTCTGCACAAACTTTCCTCTGTCTAGCTTTCAGGTCAAGTTCTTCTACATTTGCCAAATTGCCTATTGGCTCCATGCACTTCCTGAGCTGTACTTTCAGAAAGTACGGAAGGTAAGGGACATGCAAAATGTAATATGTGAGTCAGCGGTCAATGGTAACGCTTCAGATTACGATGAAATTCACTTTTACTAGTTGTGGTGAAAGTTTTTTTTTTGTGCGATGGCCGTTTCAGCCAAATACCTTTTTTAAATCCTGTCGTTCCTAAATACCCTTTTTTTTTTTAATCCTGTAGTTCCCAAATACCTTTTTTGAACCTGTAGTTCCCGAAGACTAGGTCGTGACCTCACAGGAGCTCACAGCAGATTTTTAGAGCGTCGCCAAATACATTTGCAGACTTTCTTCCATAGTTTCATATTCAACATTTGTATCTGCAGTACACCTTTGAGCCACACGGGGGAGCCCGGATGTTCGTATTGTTGTGATAATTGTAGTCTGGCATTGGCTCTGATGTGAAAGGCTAGCACACATTGTGTTGTTGAGAGGGGGAAAACAAGAGCTCCGTCCTGAATGCATTCATTTGTTTTGTCAAACATTTAATCTCTTCAACATGGCTTGTTTAGATAGTTTGATATAGACATAATATAATAATGTATAATAATAGAAAACTGGTCAGGCACAAATTCAATTCACACGATTTATTAATATTGCCATTACATTTTTTTGGGGGGGGGGGGACTACTTTTAAAGAAACGCACATCAGCCAGTTTTACACAAGAAAGAATATAATGTTAATGGACTTGTGGTTTGTTGGATCATGCATGTGTGTTCAGTCATCCAGATAACTTTTCAGCACAGTACCGTTTGTGGTAATTGACGCTAACACAAACTTTCCTCCTTTGTTTGATTTCCACAGGAGGACATCCCCCGTCAGCTCTATTACATCTGCCTTTATGTTGTCCACATCACTGGTGCCTACGTCTTAAAGTGAGTGAAATAATCTAATATTCTGAGCGTATCCTCTGAGGATGAAATGAAGATATCGTAGGTGGTTCTCTCACAAAGATCAGATTCATCCGGAGAATGACTGAGAATATTTAAACCAGTGCCTATCGCAGGAAAGCGTTTAAAAAGAAAAAAGGAGTACGTCATTATGTGATTAACGACTCGGACACAAACATGCGAGGAGAGATTTGTCTTTAGTTTTTTCTTTGAGTGATGAGTAGCTGCTCTCTTATTTGACCTTTGACAAATCCATCCAAAAATAAAGTTTAAGGCATCGTGGACGCTCCTCTTCTCTGGTAAAAGATACAGTTATTATAATATTTCCGTGGTCAGGCCAGCTGCCCTCATGTTTACTACAGTGGATACATAAATCAGTTGTATTAGGGCTGCTGTGATGTAGTAGAAGTGGTGTAATGTAATGAAAGAGTTCACAGCCACATTCTATATGAAGATGATGGTGTTCAGTGGCGTCTCCTCGCTGTCATCGTGTGCTGACTTGCCCTCCGTTAACCCCGTGTCGCCGCCCCTCCCCCCGTTTAGCCTCCACCGACTGGGCCTGGTGTTGCTGGTCCCTCACTACCTGGTGGAGCTCCTGTTCCACGCTTCACGCCTCTTTTACTTCAGCGACGAGAACAAGCAGAAAGGGTACTGCTTTTCCTTCACTTGGGTTTATTTTTCAACCTGTATTTTCCGCCTCCCTGATCACAACAACCTGATGCAATGTTTGTTTTTCTTCCCCTTTTGCAGTTTTACTCTGTGGGCGCTACTCTTCGTCATCGCCCGCCTCCTCACCCTCACACTCTCGGTTCTGACATTTGGCTTCGGGCTGCCACGCACAGAAAACCAGGGCTTCTCCCTCGCGGAAGGTAACTTCAACGTGCTCACCATCAGGCAAGTCCTCAAAAACAACGCCGTGGCCAAAGTTTTGTTAAATCACTTTATTGTTGTGCAGTTCTTAAAATGTCTCCCTTCAACACTCTCAGGATGACGTGTCTGGCAGCTATCTGCCTCACGCAGGCCTGGATGATGTGGAAATTCATTAACTTCCAGCTGAAGAAGTGGAGGGAGCACAGCCAGAACCAGGCGTCGAAGAAGAAAGCCGTCAGCCCAAAAATCAAGCCTCACAAAAGGGAACCAACGAGGGGTGAGTGTTCAAGAACCTCGTGATGTGATGCTGTGTTTCCGTTTTCTGAAATATTTCTCATCGGCGAACAAAAACGGCTTTCAACATGAATGTCTTCCAACCGCTTGTCTCATCAGGAGGAGCTGCCAACGGCGTTGTGAAGTCCGAGGACAAAACATCACCACGGGCAAGAAAAGCCAAAGCTTCCTAGAGATGGAGGGGGGAGGGGTTCTGACAATGTGACATTACACAGCTTCAAATTTGATCTACCGCTCTTCAAAACAAAGCGACTCAGCGCACTAAGAAACCTCACGACTGTCCCTTTTTTTTTTTAAACGTTCCGCACTGCCGTCTGCTGGGATCGATGCTTTAACAGGATAGATTTCAAAGTGTCCTTTAGTGTGAAACTTGGATCGCTCCGCCGGTTACTTTTAAAACTTCACTAACTTGACATCGAGTCAATTAACGTCAAAGTAACTTAAAAAAACAAACAAACTTCAGGGCAAAGTGCTAATTATCAGATCGGCTGCGTGGGGGTGTGATTTTAAAGCATGGGGTCGAGTCCACAACATTAAGCCTCGCTCGACTGCTTGTTGTCAGGAAAAAAATATTGTTAAATGCTCGAGAGGACTACATCGTGTTAGTTTAGATATTCGACATAGCTGCAGCCGGAGAACTGAAGCATGTAACG
This sequence comes from Eutrigla gurnardus, assembly GCF_963514095.1. Classification (NCBI taxonomy): domain Eukaryota; kingdom Metazoa; phylum Chordata; class Actinopteri; order Perciformes; family Triglidae; genus Eutrigla; species Eutrigla gurnardus. Next base: position 27,920,070 of record NC_139922.1, on the reverse strand, counting down.
TAACTTTCCGATGATTTTTACTGCTGTTATCTGTCAGCCTCTTGCCTTTGACATCCAACACGTTGTTCCAGGATCGAGGCGACTGATCCCAGGAGGAAGCCGCGCTGTAAACCTGCGACGCTGTGCTGCATACAGTTAAATCTTTCTCAAACGGCATGATCGGAAACTGTGTTCGGGGCTGCGATCCAGTCCGTTTTTATATGGTAACGTAAACGCATGGTGGTTTAAGGCTCAAGACTTTATGGCTAGTTCCTACATGTCCTGTCGAGTTTGCATCTCTCTCTCTCTCTCACACACACACACACACACACACACACACACACACATTCAGTGGCCTTTTTCTACAACTGCTGCAAGAGGTTTGAGTTATTTATTGTTGTTGTTGCCATACACTACAGATGGTTATTATTTCCTATGCTTTGACGAGCTATAACCAGCAAACACGGCGGTACATAGCAACTGCTTTTAGTTTAATCCAAACGATACAATCTTCCTTCAAGTGTCCTTATAATGTCGCTGGTTCGTATCACTTGTTCTTGCTCGCGTTGCCTTTTGCCTTCTGTGTTTGCTTTTATTTAATTTATTTATGTTTAATTCTCGTGTATCAGGGGACAAGCTGTGTGTGTGTGTGTGTGTGTGTGTGTGTGTGTGTGTGTGTGTGTGTGTGTGTGTGTGTGAGAGAGAGAGAGAGAGTTAACTGACCGTGAATGACGATGACGGCGATGTTTATTGCTCGTCTCGTAAAATACCTGTTGCCGGTGTTGCAGAGCATGAAATGTTCCAATCTGTACCCCCCCCCCCCCCCCCCGTTTTGTTGTGTATCACAATCAGGTCCTTACCCCCAACACGCTTCTGTGTGAGTTGTGGATCGTACGTTCTGTAGGTAATCGGTTAAATGCTTCTGTGGTTCAGTGTCCCCTCAGATCACCTGTGTGAGAGAGATTCTGTGATTTCTGTCCTCCCTGCTTCACCTTTTCAATGATCCTGACATTGCTAACGGAGCACACACACACACACACACACACACACACACACACGTATTGTACTGTTGGCCAGGCCTCTGGACCTGGACCTGGACCCGGGAGTCCCGATCCACCACTGTGCACGTTGAAGCTCTGTGCAGAAAAGGACTGCGCTACCTGTCGGAGCTCGGGATCATCGTCCAGAGCGGAGGATGAGGTGAAGACGGCGTTCATGTTTTGCTCCCTTTAGTGCTCCTCACTGGGACTCTGGTGGTCTTTAATGCCCCCCATGTCAGTGTTAGGCGGTGTCATAGGAGGAAAGGTGGAGCAGAGGACTTATGTACCAGCCTGTTATTAAAACCAGATGTAAAAGAGAAGAAGGAAAAAAAAAAGTAATTTAACCCTACACTGTACTTAAAATATGTGTCAGATTTTTAAGATATTTTTATAGAGCGGAAACTGTTGACATTCACTGTTGTCCAGTGCACATGTGGAATATTTGTTTTGCATCCATAGATATGAATTGTGTTTTTTTTTTTGATATAAGAATGGAGCTTGCCGAAGTGTTGCCGTTGGATATATACGTCGTGTGGTACGAGTGTCAACGTTTCTGGTTTGTTTTAAACTTCATGGCCTTATTAGAGCGGCGCTGCGTTCACACTATGCTGCAGGCGAACCCGCAGCTTTCACCACTACATGCTTTAGTACGACGGTGAGGTCATCGTCATCATCCATCACACCAGTTTAAACGTGCAATCAAGAGGAGCAGTTTCGTCGGTGTGGTGTTTTTATTGGCTCCGGTCCTGCAGGTGTTTTCTTGCTCATCAGATGTCTCACTAATCGGCAGAGGTTTAGGCTCTGACCCCCCCTCGCTTCGAAGACACAATAGCCTGTATAATCCCACAGGAATGCACTTTTTTTTCGTCGTCAGAGCACCATAGCACTGCTCACTTGGGCTGTTTTCTGCATCGATTCTCAACGAATCACAAACCTAACGAGTAGTTGCTCGATTTTTCAAATGTATGTATTTTGTAATTGTTTGAAAACAATAAACAACAAAGATAGGACTGCAATGATTGAACTGCAAGAGCAACCTCTAGGTCATTAATGCATTTCACCATGAGATCACTTAAAAAAAGAGACGCCTCCACAGCAGAGACACGTTTATTGTACTCTATTAATTCATTCTGCGTCGTCCTTGATTTGTGTTCGTTTTGCTGCTTGTTGATAGATGTCGTCTCTGAACTACTCTGAAGATATATATTTATGCAAATTCTTGTGAGTTCTAATTGTTTTTATTCCCTCGTCACTATTTTCTTTTTGTTTTGTTTTTTTATTTCATGTCTGAATAAAGCTTTCATTCATTACAAACTTTTACGTTTTTTAAACGTGCTGCCCACAGCTTAAAGTAGTTGAACCGTCTCCATGGAAACGCCATGTAAGGGTGGGGGAAAAAGTGCACAATACATTAGGAGAGCTTTACATAATGATCCACTCGTGAGGGTGAAAGAGGAGCTGAAATGTCATTGAGGAAGCAGGGATGCGTAGCAGATATTGGGGTTCTCTCTCTCCTCCTCATTACACCTTTACACCTATTTCACTTAAAGAGAGAGAGACCTACTATATTATATTTTAAAACATTTCTCATTTAAACGCTGCCCCATGTGGGTGATATTGGCCAAATCTTACCTCTTGATTAATTACCACCAGGGGGCAACGCTGAGCTTTTTCTTTTTTTTTTGCCTGAGGGACAGAAGCAGTCTGCAGGGGCATAGCTGCATACAGACCTGCATTAATAAATCACTAGTCAAGAGTGAGAGAGACAGAAACATTGTCTTATCACACAGTACGCAGCTCTTCAACTCTTTCAGTTTGAAGTCAAACGACCCAATGCAGCACCCATGTGTTTATCGTAACAAGGGAGTGTTTTTGAGGCGGGGTGGGGGGGTGGAGAGACCTCCGCCTCGACCCCCCGTTGTGCGATTTCACCGGTATTGTTGTGTTAACGTGACATCTGCATGCGTGGATGCTGAGGTGTGGACCCAACACACCACGAGGAGCAGCCGCTCACTGCTAATGCCTTGTGTTGTTTCAGAGTAATGGCTTCCCTCTCAGCAATCAGACAGCATGATGGATCAGTGGGGGAAACAGAGGCAGACTGGAGCTCCACAGGGTCAGCACAAGGACAGGGGTTCACACACATGCTCTCCATCACACACACACACACACACCCCGATGGCTGCATCCCCAAACACACCTGACCTGAACCCCCTGAGTGTGTGCTTCAAAAGCAAACTTGCAGAAAGAGTCCAACAGCAGGATCCAACTAAGGTGAGGGGAGGGGGGGGATCACTATCTCACTCTTTTTTCTTTAATTCCTCCCCTTCATCCAATGAGGATAAATCTCTGGCTGAATCGTCAGTATTATGTGTAATTTCCATATAAATTAGCTTCATTAAAAGGGGAGTACTTTCTTATTTAACGAAGCTCATTTGAAATTCTGTATTTAATAAGACATGCAATCCCAGACTTGCAGACTAATAGCCCACAATTAGCAGGACTAGAGCGTGTGTGTGTGTGTGTGTGTGTGTGTGTGTATGTGTGTGTGTGTGCGTGTGCGTGCCTTTGTGTTTTGTACATGTGTGTGTCAGTGTAATCTCTCGGAAAGTATCGTCGTCCCTCAGTGTTATTTTCATTGATTTGTCTCAAATGAACAAATTGGGCAGCAGCTGCTCTCCCAGCCGGGTTTCGGAGCACGATGGAGGACCGAAGACGCTCGTGACCTCGCCGTTGTTTGTGAGCGAGCAGATGAGAAGGGAGGGGGGGGGGGGGGGGGGGGGCAACAGAGCAGGTGTGCAGACCAAAGAGTGCAGCAGGGGTGGAAACATCTGGAGGGATCAGAGACAGGGGAATGAAAAAGCAGCAAATGGAGTGAAGGATAACGGTCAAGGAAGGAGAGGAGGAGATACAGACAGACGGGGAGCAGAGCGCTGTGATTTACTGTAGAACAAAGCAGAATAATGGAGGGGAGAGTAGGTGTGTGTTGTGAAGAGGAGAGCGGCGCCCTATCAGTGTCCATCAGAGCCAGCAAATGCAAATTAGAGCAGACGCCTAAATGAGAGAGGACAGGTGAAAGAAAAGAGGCTGCAGACAACAGGGAGATAATGAGAGAGACTAAACGGCTGAACGGGAGGGGAAATAAAGAGATGTAGGGAAAAAGAGATGTTAGCAGGTATGTTTTCATCCAGATTCACACCTTATCCATCTTTCTATCCATTAATTTGTGCATATTAATGTTTATGTGACTTAATTATTCAGGCAAGGAGTTTCAGAAGGAATTCTTATTTAGTAACATCTTAGTAAAAAGTCGAAGAAATACAGCAACTTTACACTGTTCCTTATATTATCTGGATGTCAACGACTGTATTTCACATTGTTAGGGCCAAAAGGCTACAAAGCTAAACATGACTGTTTGTATGTGGAAGTTCATTAATGGCAAAACTGTTGAAAGGGTATAAAACTAATGGAAATGGAAATCCGTCAAGTCAGGATTTGAGTGAGAACCAAATGATAAGCAGAAGCATAGATGAGTGTAAACCGTATAAATGAGAACTGAAGAAGTACGGCCTTCTTTGCTCGACATCCTGTTGCACACTTTCGGTTTTGGAGCGCTTCATCTCTCGCAAACAAAACTGAAAGTAAAACTCGATTTGATCTGTTCAGGCTCCGCCACACAGCAACATTCTGCAGCTTTATTTAACCCTCCGAAAGACGACAGTTAAGACCTTCCACCCTCTGTGATGTCTGCTGGTTGTAGGTGCTTAAAACCTGGATTGGTTACAGCGTAAATGTGCAAAATGAATAGGTTTACAATTCATAAACTGATCTACATACGGACATAAAAGGTGTCATTATAAACAAAATGATTAGAAGCATTTACATTGCCTCTCAAAGGCTCACAATGTGGCGACGGCTGAGCCACTGGCTTGCAGCTAACAGTGCTGAAAGCATGAACAGTGCAAACTCTAACAAAATTGCTAACGAGCTAAAGAGCGTTTATCTGAAGGGCTGGAGCTGTGAGATAACCAGGAACTAGCCGGCCCGGTTATTTTCCGACAAAGCAAGGAGAAGCCCCGATAACAACACACACAGAGGGAGACATTATTCTTAATGCTCTGAATCCCAGATAGTGTACCTTTAAGTTGCACTCCTTTATTCCTTGCTGCTGCATGACCCAAACCAAAACAATGTGTGGCGTAAACTAGCGCAGACCTCGGTTACGTATTCGGCACGTGTCGCTTCGGCCTTCCGGCGTTTTCTTTGAGAGACACAGAAAACCAGAAAAAATGTAGCAGGAACGTGAATTATGCTCGTCCTCTCGACGACGTGGAATGTTTCCGGCGCTTGCATGCGGCTATGAACTGACAACAAGCTGTGCATCTAGAACACGAATCTTTGCACACACACACACACACACACACACACACACACACACACACACACACACACACACACACACACACACACACACACACACACACACACACACACACACGGGCCAGCCGGTAACTGGGACAGCTGACAGCGCTAGCAGGGTCACGTGTGTTTATACAGTCTCATCTGTTCCTCCCTCGGCAACACGCTACCACGGCGACGGTAAACACACCAGGCTGCATCTTCCAGTCTCACTTATCCCTCCCCACCCTTTGAGGGTTTTGGTTTTCCCAAACAGGCAACGTTATTGTCCCTCGAGGCTTTCCAGTCAGTGATTCTACAATGCCCCCCCTTTTTTGGGGGGCTTTATATGTTCAATCATGTCGTATTGATTTTGCATTGGATGATGGCGAGGTGGGTTTCACCACCAGAAATGGAGGCGGAGGGCCTTCATGAAAGTATGACCAACTCATTTACCTTTTAACATGAATCTTTCTTCCTTTATGTGTCCTTTTTCTTGATTACCTATGTGCAACCCCCCCTCCCCCCCCTCATATAACTGTATACATTATATATCCACATAAGTGCAAAAGGGACCTCTTAACCTTCCTCTCCTCTGCTTCAGAGTCCAAATTGCAACATCATTTTCTGCATATGGGTTGCATCTTTCCTCTCCCCGTGTCTCACATCTGTGTGTGTGTGTGTGTGTGTGTGTGTGTGTGTGTGTGTGTGTGTGTGTGCATGCATGCTGTTCCACTACCCTCCTGAAGCCTCTTTCCTACCTGTTTGGAATTTTAAACAGCTCCCCCCCTCTTCCTCTCACCTTCCCACAACTCTCTCTCTCATTCTCTGCAGTCCCCTTAAATTCTCACGCAACAATAAAAGGGTATAACGCCGGTAAATAAAACATGATTCCCCTCTCTTCTGTTCACACCGTAAACCTCGAACGGATTGACATCAGACAGGAAGTATATCGGCTTTATTGTACTCTTTTTTTAGGATTGTGAAGACACAGTTTGATGCTTGTAACGTCTGTTGGATGTATTTCCTGTTTTTGGTTTAGCCTCAGGCAACACTATAGGATTCTCCAAATGATGCCAATAAGTAACATAATAATAATAATAATGTGAAACTGCAGACTGAATATAGAAACACAATTCCCCACTGTTTCCAGGTTAATGAGTTAATGTCCTTCACTCCACGCTGCTCTTATTTACAAACAATATATTACAATGAATTTATGTGGAAGCAAAGCTCTAAAACAACTCTGAATTCCAATAATAATGCAGCTTCATCTGTCATGCAGTAATCATGTCAATAAAGTATATTATAATTATAAACTTTTATTCAGGACACAATGGAAGGTCCATATTATACGGAGAATAACCCAAGAATAACTGATTTTCCTGCTCGAGCTCATTTATTACAAGCAAACTTTACAGAAACGACGACAACGATTGTTCAAAGAAAGCAGCAATTTTCATACGGAATAAAAATAAACTAAGACATCAATAAAATAATGATTCATGTACCCAGAATATTTGTATTTTTAGTTAATGGATAGAAAGATGAATTTTCCTTTCATTTCTGTGAAAGGAGATATTAAATGTGTGGTCAGACGTGATGCACACTTTGAGTGTTTTGTAGACACTTTGTGTCTACAAAAACAGGATTTTCTGCTGTCACCTTGAACACACTTGAACACCAGAGCAACTTGTAAAATCCTTGTTGCTCTGGAGGAAGCACCCCGATGACATCATCCGGGTCATCCAGGAACTACGAGAGCTGCTTTCAGATACTGATGTTATACATGCAAACATCTGCAATAAAGTTGTGATGCTGTGATGATGCGAATACAGTTTCTCTCCTTCATTTTTAGATTTTTTTCGCTGGTTCACTACAGTCAACCTCAAATGTGCTCCAAGTCTAATTTATTTTAAAGGAGGCTTAAAAAACTCTAAATCCTTAGGCAAGGACTTATCCCCCATCCCCCCCCATCCCCCCCTTAATGTGTGACTGAGAAATTTGTTCGATTTGTATAGTTTTTTTGTGAAATGAGCGGTTGTTTTTTGGATGAAATAAACATTTCTGTTTTCTTTTTGTGGGATTTCCTCTCCGAGATATATTCTAATCACCTTTTCTCCTTCTCGGCGGGTCTTTTAGTTTTTGTCTGATGAATTATGACTGACCCACGAGGCTAATTGCTTTAAGCCTCCTCCCCACCTGATTCCAACGATTCACTTCTCCCATCTTGCACCCCCTCCTTCCCTCCCTCGCTTTCTACCCACCCAGTCAAACCAGTGTGGTTTCACCTTATTTCCCACTCCTCTGTGTTCCTTCCAGCTACAACGCTTCCTCTCCTCCATCATGCTGACAACTCCACACTCGCTTCTTCTTCTTCTTCTCTCCCCACCTCTTTCATACTCGTGTTTCTTTAACACCGTATAGGTTTTTTTTCTTCTCCCCAGCTGCCGTTCTCTTCAGGCAACAGCGTTTATCATTATCTGTGATCTCGTCTCTTCTTAAACTGCCTTAAACTAAAACTATCTCATCATCTTGTCTCACTTTCTCTCTCACCGTCACGTTCTCATCTTCTTTCATTCCCACTGTCATAGACACAACAGTGTGTGTGTGTGTGTGTGTGTCTATCCATCTATCTGTGCTCTTGTCTGCCTGGCATCACCATAGTGGTGGATTTTTTTGTGTGCTATCAGTCCCCTGCCTTGTATGTCTTGGCAGCAGTTCGCGGCGCTGTGCCGACGTGTCCCAGTTCGTGGTCGGCTCGGCTCCGACGTCACGGCTCCACCACGACCTCGCCAGCTCGCATATGGAGCCCACATATGGAGCCCACATATGGAGCCTCATCCATAAGAGAGAGGGGCCTGAAGGAGCCCCCCCCCAACAGAAGGCTGGCTCCTGCACGATGCAAGGTGACATTTTAGCATTTTGTCAGTTTCACCAGGAAAGAAAAAAGCCTGAGTTTTGATACTGACCCATATAATACCATCACATGTCCCCCCAACGCCCTGATTCTGGTGTCTATCAGTTGTTTTCTTCTTCAACTAGAGTGTCATATGAATGAAAATGACTGTTTTTTTACACCCGAGTTTGAGGACTTGCATGTCGGCAGTGAAACTGCTGCAGGTTTTCGGTTTCACAAAGACCACAATATGAACATTTCTCACGCTTGACAATTTTTGAGCACATAGTCCATAAAAATACTGCAACATCACATATGTTGCATATATCATTACACATCAGAAATTCATATTTCTCATACACACATTTAACTCACAATGGCATGCATGTCAAAATAATAGTTACACATTACAGTAAAATATATATATAACTATTTTGATAGCTTCTTCTTCAGTGATGGAAGAATTATACCACAGTGCAGAAATACACTGATAAAATAAATAAATAAAAATATGCTATATATTCACAACATTTGCTATCGACATGCAAAAACACAATGATATACTACATTAACATCTACTGTATTTACTACCGGTATTTATACAAACAAGGTGCATATATGTACATCATCTGCACATTACTGCTTTATTTTGCACTTCTAGTTCGATTCTTTACAAAATAAAAGTCTAATTATGTGAGGAAATTAATTTTAATTGGAATTTAATCTGATCTTTTTTCTTTTTTTTACAAAAATGTAAGATTGGTTTTTTTTAAGTTGTATAACTATTAATCCCAAAATGGCACGAGCGAGTCTTTGATTCATCTAAACGACCAACTCATCGTTTTCAGATGAGGATAAGACCTTCGTGTCCTAATTTGATCTCAAGTTTTTTTTATTTTTAGGGCTGTCTACTTTTCTGTGCCCCCCCCCCCCAGACCAAAGCAAACAATTCCGTGTTTGCTTTTCATTTAACTGAAAATACACACCGAGTCACCTCCGCTCCGCTGCCGTCGCTGACATCCGTCTGTCGGCTGCTAGACACACGTTTGCCCTCCCCCTCCCCTCCCCTCCCCTCCCACCTCCTCTACACCCCCCTGCGGTGGTTTAGGAGTCGCGCTTGTAGTCCTCTTCCGCGTTCGGCAACGTAACTGGCCGCGGCGCCGCTCCGCCCAGTGGAACTCGCTTACCCAGAAGCCCCCGCGCGCGCGCAGCAGCAGCCCTCAACTTACAGAACTGGCTTCTTGGGGCTTCGGGAGTGTTTCCCATTTAAACAAACAGTGCCGAAGATGGCGGAGAGTTAATGGTGTAAAAAAAAAAAAAGAAGAAGAAGAAGAAGAGGAAGAAGAAGACATTTATCGACCCCGGCAAAATAAAAGAGCGAGACGTCCTCACGAGGTAAGCTGCTCGCGAGGCGAGGTTTTTATATTTTCGTCGCGTGCACCGACAGCTCGTTTCTGGCGACACTTTCTGCATTTCGCTTTGCATTTCGACAGAGGACGGAAACGTAGTGACTCCTTGCTCCCAGCGTCAGTGCACACACACTCACTAACACGCACGCACACAGAAACACACACAATATTGGCATCGCTACGGTGTGGAGGGCACCGTGCACGCTCATTTAGTACATGACAGCAAAGATTTACCAACCTGTTCGTGCGCGGCGCCCGCGTGTCCTGTCTTGTTTGTCAGCCGTGCAGCTGCAAAAAAAAACACACGATTTTTAAAATGTATATTTATATTATACACTAAACTTGATCACGCAAAAAAGCAGTGCACGCGCACAGGCTGGTTTGCATTGCAGAAGTGTGTTCACATAGAGCATCGGGGAAGTTTTCATGGGGGGGGCTCGGACACACACACGGCGTGATTAACTCGATAGTCTGTAGGAAACTGTACAACAGCTGAGTCTGACGCTGTCGCAACATGGGGGGGTGGAGGGGGGTGCGCGTGCAGACACACTCCACTCTGTCATATGCATCGTGGTTTAAAGCGTCTGCTGGTGTGTTTTAGCCATGTGGGAAGAGACAGGACATGCTGACTGTCTTGTCAGTCTGTCTGTCCTCCCCGTCCTGACTGCTGAGCGATTTAAAAAAAAAAGAAAAAAAAAGTGCGCTGACTCAACTGTATGTCTGGTGCAGTTTGGTACCCAGTGTGAGGCTTACATTGCCACTAAATGCACAGGTGAAAGGAGCGAGGTGTCATCTGCTCAACCCCCCTTTTTTTATTTTCTTTTTTAATAATGTGTCTCACTGTACATCTGCAGGGGGCAGCAGCATGGAGCCACTAACTGCCCCCCCCCTGCTATCCTGTAACCCTGAAGGGGCCACAGGTTTTGATCCCTGACACTTGGTGTGCCCCCCGTTTGGTGTCCTTGAGCATGACACCGGAGACCTAATTACAGTACCTGCTCGGCGCTGGATAATAGCAGCCTTGCTCTTAAGAGTGTGTGTGTGTGTCTGTGTGTGTGTGTGTGTGTGTAAACAGTAGTGAATAGAAGCCATGCAGATGGGTTTTTTGTGTGTGTCAGTGTGGACAGGTGAGTATTGTGAGGAGATGATGATACCCGAGGTCAGGGTTTCACTCTAGATTGCTTCGTGGCTGGAAAAGGCTGCAACCGCTTGTCTTGCTCATCGATTAGTACGTTTTTCTTTTTCTTTTATGAAATGTATAAAGAAACGGTTGAGAGAGAGAGTGCAGATCGGCATCCTCAAATGTCTTGTTTTGGTTTGACCGATTTGGTCCAAAATACCCAAAGATATTCTGATTTAAATCGGAGACTCGTGTCGGAGAAGCTGCAGCCAGAATGAGTTTTTGATCGGTGAATCACATTGTCAGGCACGCTCTTCTTCTTCTCACACACACACACACACACAGACACACACGCACACACACACACACACACACACACGCACACCAAAACCTCCGATTTACAATAAAAGAAAGTCAGTTTGAGCCAAAGTGGTATACCGAACCAGATCTACGGAGAAAGCAGGAGCGCGGTCAGGAATGTACCACGAGGTCATATTAGATTCTCGTCTCGCTGTTCTTTCTGCTTTTTAAATCGATTCGATATCGCCGCCTCTTGACTGAGGATTCAACTCGCTATCGATTTCTTCTAAAATGCCGGCATTTAAATATTTTTTTCTGTCAATCGTTTTGAGTTAATCGACTTGATTGATTTCGGCTCTGCATTTGGGTGTGATGAGGAGGAGCCCTCACCTCGTCCCGTGGCGACCCCACAGATTTACAGTCGAGTTAAAAAAAAAGGGGGGGGGGTGATGGTGGCGCCGAGGAAGAGGGTGCAGGCGAGCTGCTCGGACCCTGAGGTCTTCGCTGAGTAGATGGTGAAGCAGGGTGACAGTGATGCATGATGTTTGCTGAATGGGGGGGGTGGGGGGTGGTGGTGCTGGTGACTGGGTCAGGGTCTGGGGGGGGGGAGCACCCACCAGCCTGGGAGCATGGGAAGCTCTTGTGTTTTTGTGTGTGGAGGAGTTCTGGGGGGTGTGTCCCTGAGGGGAGGGGCTCAGGAGGAGCCTACCTGGCATTTCTTCTTCTTTTGTGTCTCTTTCCTGTCTTCAACTCGGCCGGTTCATTTTCACCTGTTTTGTGGAATCAGGAAGTTTTCCGACTCCAACAGCCACATTCTTTGCTCTCACTCTCACTCCTTGCTGTGGTATGTCTCTGCTGCCCCCCCCCCCCCCCCCCCCCCCCCCCCAACTGCAGTGAAGTGAGCTGAACTGTTGTCCTGTTGTTGTTGGGGCCCCTCTCCCATGTGTCAGGATGTGTTAAAGAGGAATTCATCTTCACCAGACCTCATTGATTTCACTCTGGAGGAGGAGTCTTTTTCTTTTATTTAAAATCTCACTTATTTTTGTCCTTTACTCGACCACCCCCCCATCCCTCCCCATCCCTCCCCCGCCCCCATGCCTGATTTTGATGCAGTCTTACTAGGTTTATCCAAGATGACGAGGACTGGGTTTATCTTTTGATATGATTAACACATTATTTCCAGTATCTGTCTTAAAATAAATTAATTTATTAATAAAAAAAAAAATTCTAAAATAAACACAAACAAAAACTATTCCCAAACAAAATAAAGTATAAATTGGGACAATTATGATTTAATCTGGATAATTTGAGAACAAGTAAAGGAAGCTGCACCTGACTGCTTGCTAAGCCCCTCCCACCCTAGTTACTGTTGCTATGGCTGCCGATTTTTACGTTACAACAGCACATGTGTAGTTTACAGTAATAATTGGGCAGATCTACAGCTCAAAAGTAATATAAAATGTTAATGTGGGTGTTAATTTTTTAATCTGTGGGTCCTTGAGACAGTTAAAAAAATGAGTCTCTTGAAATTGGGTCTTAAAAAAATATTTAAAGCCTGAAGCTTAAGTTGCACATCCGATGCAAAGAATCAGCATCCTCAACCAGTTTAGGATCCGTGTCCGTGCTTAAGCTTGCATACTTTGTATTTTCATACAGTCTGCTTTCACTCGTGAAGTTACAAGAAAACAAAACATTCGAGATGGGGGTTTGGATCGCCCCGTCTATATATCTCTATAAGCTTAAATGGGAAAGAATTCTCATGTGTCTCATGATTTTTTTCTGTATGTCAATTTAATAGCATAACATTTATGGCTCTCCTGCGAGGCCTGAATCCACAGAGCTGAGCATTCACACCTGCAAAGTTATCAAGAGACGCTTTCTCGTCGCTGCTCTTCTGATAATGAATTGGAGATAGGCGGTGGATTTATGGGTTGGCTTTCGCTTTGACACCCAAATGAGCTCTGTGTTTTATCGTACAGCAGTTTGAAACTAGAAAATGCCCACATCTTGTTTAAAAAAACAAACAAAACCGTCCTGGCTGCTTTCAAGGCTCATAAGGCCGATCTTTACTTTACTATCAAATACTCTTAATGGAGTGTCTTTTGAAAGCATTTTATTTGTTTTACATCCTTAAGTAGGGGTGGGCAAAAATATCGATACGGCAATATATCGCGATACTTTGCCGCCCAATACAATATTGATTTTTCATCTCCAAAGATCGATAAAAAATAAAAATAAATTCATGTTTAGACGCGTTGAATGCAGTACTTTATCCTTTTTCATTTTATTTTCAGTAATTATTGCAGTGAATTTCATGGGAATTAATACAATGGAGAGGCTGTTTTGAATGAAATAGTTTTGACTAGGGTTGTCACGATACCAGAATTTCAGTAGTCGATACCAATACCTGTGAATTTCCACGATTCTCGATACTAATTCGATACCACAATTAAAAAAAAAAACAACAGGACCCATGTACTTTTAAATTCACTAATTTATTGAAAACTGCTTCAAACTGTCAAGTATTTAACACCACTGTGCTTTAAGATCTTTTTGCACAGAATTTAAATTGCAGTACCAGCTGCCAACAGACCTATAGCCATCCAGTATAAAAACAAACAATACTGTGCTTATAAATATGGTCATAAATAACAATAGTCAACTATTTTACATTAAAAAAAGAACAGCAGTGGCCTATAGCCAGGTTTGACGTGCTTCCTCCTTTGGTCTGAAAACTTCGGCTTGTTTGAATCAAGAATTGCTCCGGATTCATCCGCCTCGAATGCTAAATATTTCCACACGCGACTCTTCGCACCTGTCTTGTCGACGAGCCGACGTGTTGTGCTTTCGCTCCCACCTGCTGAAGCCATTTTTTCCGAAGACGGCAAGTTTTCTTCTTCAGCGCCGCTTACTGCTCTGTGCTGCTCACACGCGTATACTGCCCCCGTCAGTTCCGCCAAGAATCGACACGGCTCGCCGAGTGAAAAGTTGTATATTCGGTTCTGACGTTACCAGAAAAAAGCAAGTATCGAATTATTTTTTTCGTGTCGGCATCGAATTGGTACCGAAGTATCGGTTCTTGTGACAATCCTAGTTTTGACTCAATTTGTCCTCTGATCAATATCATCTGATGTACATATACAGGTACTTGTGTTTTCATCTTTATTTATATCGCAATATCGTGATACATATCGTATCGTGATACATATCGTATCACCCCTATCCTTAAGTATTCAAGATTATCTCAATTACTTGTTGATTTTTTTTGTCATAAATATGTTTCCCTGAGTTTTTACCACTCACATAAACTGAGACAAAAGAAGCTTTATACTTCTAATACAAATTGAAAATCCTTTGTTTCTTAATTTTGTATTTGCTGCTGATGTTATTGTTGGGAGTGGAGCGTCACATTATGTCTTAGTGTCGATACCAGCTGCAACACATTTTCTTTTACAGGGCAGTGCAGCATAAATAATAATAATAATATGGTTCATATGCTGCCAACAGGCTTACTTATAAACACAGCAGCTTTGGAGTAACAGTAGCATGTTCACAGCCATCTGACAATGGTTAAGTCCAATATTCACCCTCCTCTTTAGCTCTGTTTCTGGTAGCTACCAAGTCCTCGGGGTTGGGGTGGGGGGGTGGTCTGACTCATCAGCTGCTAAGTGCTTCACGATGCTCACCAGCTAGTCGCTAACTCTGACCAAGCAGGTAGCGGGGCTGTCGGTTTATCAGAGCGTTTAGCCGGAAACAGCTGCCGGCCAAAGCGAGTCAAAATGTTTTTAAATAACTGTGGGTCGTAAAAGAAACAAGATTTAAAAGCTTCTAGTGTGTTTGTCACTCTTTGCAACCTCTTTTACATGATCCATTTCTTCAGATCCATAAAATAAAATATTCATTAGAGCAGCTTTAAGCCTGTATCTGGATAAACAACATTGAGGAATTTTCAAAATAAGGCTTTAATTCGTATAACGGACACTAAATACCAGATTGGAAGCATTTCTACTTCCTCTCAACGTGACAGCTAATGATGCTAACAATACAACAACACGAGCTAACCAGTTGGGCACGCTCACGTGCACTAAAAGCCATGCACTAAAAGCATGGCCGGCCTGGCTGTGTCAACAAAGCACGGAGAAGCTTGGATAACAACACACACAGCGGGAAGTTTCTGTCTTTACATAGCAAACAGTCATCTGCTGCTATATTATATTAAAACCTTTTTTATGTTTTCTGACGTTGACATGCAATTTAATATGTTGACACAGTGACAAAACACCGATCGTACAAATCCGATGAGGGAGTAGTGTCAATGGAAAAAGTCTCCTTTTTTTTGGTTTACATATTTAATGTGAATTATGTCATAACAAATTAAAGAAGAAATTCTTGTGAAATAGGAGCTACAGTTTGTGACACAGTAAGAAATCTGCCTAATTTATACTTCTGCGTAAAAACAATCACGCAAAACTTCCTCTGAGATATTTTGCTGCGATCGAGAAATGCGACCACGTTTCAGGCATCGCGACGGCAACCCTATTAATCCTCGTCAGTAAAGTAATCCACATGTTTGTTTATTTTAACGTAAAATTAATATCTTTTATGAATGTGTGTTTTTTTTTTTTTAACTTGACAGATAAATCGACGAGACAAATAATTCACAAAGTGTGAATATTGTTCCGTTTAGTAGTTACTGAGCGATGTGTTGTTGTGTTCCCGTGTTAATTCGCTGATCTGGAGCCAGTTGTGAAACTAGGTCACTTAACAGGCGTTCCATTCAGGCTAACAGCAAATACGGGTCACGTCCTTGCTTCTGCTCTGAAATTGATCTAAGAGTTGTGTCAGTGATTTCTGCCGTTTGAAATCGAGTCTGATCTTTGTTTTGACCTTTCGGTCTGAAAAGTGTATTTTTGGAGGTTTTTTTATACCAAGCTGATGAGCTAAAAAGTAGTTTTTATTCTAACGTTTTGTCTGTGATGGATTAACTAGATATCAAACCGTCGGAGCCGATAGTCGTCTTTGTCTCCTCGCCGTCTGTTTCCTTTCTTTTCCCCAGAATGTCTCAGCGCCACTCGTGTCCTCCACTGCTTTATTTTTCCTGAGAGCAGCTTTTTCATCTGTGAGAGGACTGTCAAGTGCCCATCTCAGTGTGTCTCACCTCCTTTTTTTTGTGCTTTTGTTTTCTTACTTGTGGTTCGCTCTTGATTTCTGTCTTTTGTTTTCCTCTTGGTGGTTGTTTCATCTTTTTCTCGCCGCGTTGCTCTTCTTCACGTCTGAATCCCAGCACTTTTTTTTTTTTGCAAAACAAGTTGATTTTACTTATGTGTTAATATCGTATTGTCTTTTGTGCAACCGTGGCTTTTCTTTTGTGTCGGTACAGGTAGAAGTGTGCGTGTGCGTGTGCGTGTGTGTGTGTGTGTGTGTCAGAGAGAGATGAAGGAGGAGGGATGGATAGTAAGGAGGAGGTGGCGGGGGGGAGGAGAGTCGTTTTATTAACGTGGCGACTCCCGCTAAAATTCAGGGAGTGCTGTTGCATCCAGCTGTTACTGGTTGCGCGAGGCTTCGTTGCCATGGCAACACAGCCCCGTGCGCCTGCTCAAGGTCGTTCATCCAGCTCTGAACTGAGCAGCGTGCTGCACATAGGATGCAACACGGAGGGAGGGAGGGAGACTAACTACTTCAAAGTGACCAATCAAAAGCACTTCTGTGACGTTCTGGTCGGTGAACAAACTCTGTGTACCTTCCTCATAACCCCACACACACACACACACACACACACACACACACACACACACACACACACACACACATACACACTTACCTTCTTCAATAAAGAAACAAACAGAAAAAAGAACCCCTGTCCTTGAGGCTTGTAGGTTCTTTTGCCAGCTGATAAAATATTTAGATGGTCAGTGGGAGAGAGAGGGAGAGAGAGAGAGAGAGAGAGAGAGAGAGAGAGAGAGAGATACAGATACAGTGTCTGGAGAAGAAGGGAGCAGCAGAGCTCGGCTTTTGTGTTTTCCTTTCTCTAATGGTGCATTGCTGTGAGGCTACCTGGGGCTTCTTCCACCTCCTCTTCCCTTCCCTTCCTCCCCCCTCCTCCCCTCCTCAGAGGGCTGCAGCATCCCTCAGGGGCTCTGCTGCATGTTTGCCGGCGCCGACTGGACTCGGCACAGCAGCACATTGCAGTTAACCCCCCCCCCCCCGATACGTTGTACAGATAGCAGCAACGTTACACTGTGCAAAGAGGGTCAAAAAAATAATAATCTTGGTCGCAGTCTGTGTGTCAGAAGGACTCGGTTGTCGGGCAGGTCAACGTGTGACCAACACACCTGGCGACTACGACACTAGCACGGCAAAATGCTCACAACTCAACTTGCTGATGTAAAGCAGGTGTTAATGTTTAACACGTTTTAGTGCGTCAGCATAATAAGCTAATTAGGAGGAAGTAAAAGTGAGAGGGGAGGGTTATTGGTTCTGCAGGTGTTTGGTCATAAACCAACCAAACCAATAGTCATCGAGACATGATAATCACTGGTGGCTGCTGGTTGAGGTATTACAGTCAAAGTGGTATATATATATATATATATATATATATATATATAGGTATATATATATATATATATATATATATATATATATACACTGTATGTATATATATATATCCTGGTGAGAATAATATTTGTTTTATTGCAATATTAACAGCAGAAATGGCTGAATGGCTCCCAGAAAAAAACGAAGACAAGCATACGCTGACTTCTTGTCGCTGCTGTGAAGTTGGGATCTAATTTAGAGTAAAGTTGAGCTGAAATGAAAAATGCCCTTTTTTCAGTCATATTGTGCACAACATATGCCAAAAAAAACCAACAAATTTTATTTCAAAATCCAATTATCTTTTTCTTTCTGGAAAATAAAATATGACTTGGGCTTACATCAGCTTGTACCAACCAATTCAAACCGGTAATATCATGAAATCCATCCACCAATCAATCTATGTATTAACTCATTTTAGGTCGTCATAGCAACAGTGACGATGTGCTTTCAATCAGCCATCAGAGTCTCAGAGTCTCTTTTTTCCTTTTTTGTTCTTCGCAGGGTGCAAACGGAGTTCAGCATGACTTTTTTTTTTTTTATTAAGCAACTTTTTGGGGAGAGCGTCCTGGAATCGTGATGTTCTCTGTCGTCCAACGTGGGTGAACGATTTGATTAAATAAAAGTTTAAAAAAAAAAACACACACAATCTGTCACCTTTTTGTGAGCCCCGAGAGGAGGGCTGGATTTAAGGGGGTTTAGTTTCACGTTTCTTCTTCTGTAACGTAGCTGCTTGTTAAAGGTGTGTGTGTGTGTCTGTGTGTGTGTGTGTGTGTGTGTGTGTGTCTGTTAGTGTGTGTGTGTGTGTGTGTGTGTCACAGAAAGGGAGTTCTGTTATTTTACTTATTTTCCATTGTAAAAACTCAGACTTAGTTTATGCGTTTCAGAGCTCCTTTAGGTGCCCGGACACACACACACTCACACACACACACTCTCACACACACGTTTATGGGGTAGGAGACTCGGAGGTAAATGTTACCAGCTGCAGCAAGCAAGTGCCTTCAACTCTGCCTGAACCCGGCTGTTACGTGACCGCCTCCTCAACTTAATTCACTCCCGTCCTGCCGTCCCCTCGGCCGCCACACCTCCTGCATCACTCCACACACACACACATTTATATACACACACACACACACACACATTTATATACACACACACACACACACACATTTATATACACACACACCACCTCTCCATCCGCCAGCCTCTCTCTCTCTCCGGTGTCACTAGCAGCAGTATCACTCATCTCAGGATAGCGGGAGAGCACTCCAAGGTCTGCTTCCCCCACCTCGTCACCTTGGTGCGAAGCAGGCGGCGCCTGATTGGCTGCCCCCCCCCCTCCACCTCCACCTCCGAGGTCACCCCCGTCGGTGCCTTGATGTCACAGAATCTTTGTTTGCCCTTAGCTGCTGTCATCGAGCTCGGTTTGCCACATATTTAACAGTCAAATTTCTGTTCAAATTGGACTAAACTTTATTATTTTTGGATGATTATCTTTATTTTAACAGTGTTAAATTACCTTTACTTCCCATACATGTTTCTGTGCATTACGGTGTTTACTTGCATAACAGTGTAAGTTAGCAACCACAGTAATACACAGTACACAACCAGAGGACCAACGCTCACTTCACATGTATTTATGACAAAAGCATACTAGTTTTTCCACAAGATGATTCAAATAAAGACAAGATTTATATGTGAACATAAAATTAACATGTTTTCAATGACCTGTACACAGTTTGCAAAATGCATCCCAACAAATTTGTAAACTTCCAAAAATGTAAAGTCCTCGTGGTCCAGCTCTCTCCAACGACTCAGTCCTGCTATTGTTCGAGATTTCTACCTGATTTGCCTGTTTTCCGATGCATAATACGTATTCTGACTGTATAAAGGTTATGTTTTATTTAACAGGTTATTTAGGTTGTCAACAAAGAAATATGAAGTACCTGAAGCATAAAACCGTTTGATTATTTTTAATTTTCTGAAGGTTTAAATTGCTGGGGTCAAATCGACTCCAAATGATGAAAGTCAACATTTAGATTCTCCCAACTCTTTTTTTTTCATTGATCCCGTTTTGCCTCGGTAAGCGATATCGATGCCTCGAACCCCGTGAAACCGTTGCGTGAGAGGCGTTTTCGCCTGCTCAGGGAAACGTGTGACGGAGGAGATCTTGCACATGACATGCGGAGCAGATGCAAGCTCGGGCTTTACTCAAAACTGCTGAAGTTGACATTCTGCTGGTGGGTCTGTGCAGAGTTACTACCTTCACCCATCTGCTTGTGCCGAGCCGGGGGAGAGAGGGAAGTCGCCCTGGGCTCCAGGCGGAGGGGAGGGAGGGAGGGAGCTGGTGGAATCAGCTTTTCCTCTCTAACTCCGTCACGATGAATGTGTTAGTCCCGACGAGAGCCGAGTCGTAGTAAACCGGCGGCGACATCTTGCATGTTCCCTTCAGAGGGAAAGGGGCCAGAATTTAAATATTGATTTGATGCAATGTGAGACGACGATTGCAGTTCCTTTTTTTACAGCTTTTTGTTTGTGTATTTTTAGGTGTTGCTCAGCGAGCCAGACTTGATCCACAATGAAGGGGTTTCGCTTGCGTTCGGACCCCCCTGTTTTCCCGTGGATCTCCCCGAGTGTACGAATGTGTTTCCCATGTCTCGCTTAGACGCGATTGCCCGGGATGAAATATCATCTGTTGGACTCGGCTGCCCGCTCAGGTAACCGTCAGGTGAGCGGCCTTCGGGCTCGCCTCAGCTGGATCCGGGGGGGGGGGGGGAGGGAGGGGGAGGCTGCTGGTGATGTTGGCTGAGCTGTGTGTGTGTGTGTGACTCACTACATTGGGATACAGTGGCCGGTTTAACTTTGCATAAGCAGCCATAACAGAAACTTCTGCTACGGGAGTTTAGCTAACTAGAGTCCACAGATGAAGTTCTGTTTTTCCTGGAATCGTGTAAAAACCCAAAGTGTGTCCAAACATTTCAAATGTTAGCAGGTTTTTATCTCCGTCGGTGTGAGATTGTCTACGTTTTTCCGTTCTCGGCGGCCCTTCGTTTTTTTTTTTTTACGTCTGCACGTTCTGTAAAAAATAATCAATTCTGGTAAGAAATATAGATTTTTTTTTTTAAAATAAGTCGTCCCGTAAAAAAATAATCACGATTTCTATGAGAATCAATTCCCCCCCACCCCTACTTTGCATCTCTCTCTCTACCTATCTCACCACGGCTAAAAATAACACACCATCTCCACACCAGACTTCCAGAGAAACACGCCATTAATAATTTACCTGGAGGACACTTCCAGTTCGACCGCTCCTTCTGGTCACTGTTGGTCTTACATCATGTGACCGGTGTGTCCCGTCCAACCGGTGCTTAGCGGACATTCAGACATGAAAACCCAGAATAGCAGCATGATTTAAAAAAAAAAAAAAACAAGGTACGAGTAAGAAAATGAAATACGATCCAGGAAGAACGATTTGTGTAAAAGATTCATGAGTTTCCAGCTGGCGAACGCTGCACAGTGGTGGACTGGAGTTATTTAAATTATCCTGGCAAAAATAATTTCATATCAGGCCACCTAAAAAGTCACGGACCGGGAATGGTTTGGTGGTAGAAATCCACTCAGTAAGCGCTTCGGATTATTACATTTTTTTTTCAGAGTAATAGGAAAAGGAAATGTCAAAATGCAGCAATAAAATCCAAAAAGGAAAATGTTAAGTTTCCCCGCTTAAACCAGAATTAGCTCCTTGAGTGGGTGTGTTCAATTATTTCTATTTATGAAAATACAACTGAGAGACTCTGCGTGTGTCGAGGTCTGTGATACTGTTGACTTTGACAGAAAAGGAGTTTTCTGATCCTTCAGGTGTTTTGATCGTCGCTTTAGTCAAAGAATCGTTTTGATCTTTTTCTGGTAGAAATACTGTGATTCAAACACTTTCCCTGTTTGAATGCATGAACGACTCCAAGTGTCTGAAAGCCTGCAACCATTATCTCCATTTATAGGTTCTTCTCTACGACGGCCGCCTAGACTCCGCCTCCTGGAAACACATTTGTAAACGGGAGTCGGACTTTGTGGCAAAGTGGAGAAAAAACCAGGGAAACGGTGAAGCTTAGACCATCGGGAGAAAATTAAATCTAAATCACTAGAGTTTCGATTGAAGACTTAACGGCGTTTTCCACAAAACCAGAGAGCAGGCATGCAGCCGGAGGATCCAACGGGTCGGGTGACGGGTTTGTTTTCTGAGAGCTTTTCAGAGTTTGTATTTACCAACAACACAAACCCAGGTCCTGGATCAGGGTTCAGAGGCATGGTGATGCATCACTGGGTTTCTCCAACGGTCCTAACCTTCGACCCTGAGGTGCTCCACACCTCTACTGTTTACAGATAGTTAAAGACTTTCACAAAGTCGGTAACTTTAGCGCATCAATGTTTTACGTAACTTTGAAGAAGACTCGCACACGAATCGTGGATTGGACCGGTTTTAACTTCTAACACCTTCGCCGCCGCCATCAAGCCGCCCGAGTTTGACTCTGTGGTGAATAAACATCTCCTCTGTCCAAACAAAGAGCTGGTTGGCCGATGAGAGAATATGACGCATCGAGAGAAGCAACGTGGGAGATGGAAGGTGTTAGAACAGCTGGCGGCTGTGAAGAATCCTACCTGTTGTTCGGCTGTCAGGAGCCGGATTTTTGTTATTTTTTTTGGCAAAGTTTGCATCGTGGGATTGAGTTCTGTTGGACATCCTGCAAATATTGTCAGTGAAAATATCATTTTAACAACAACTTAAAAAAAATACTAGAATGCCAAAAAACAGTCCATACTTACTTATTCCAGAAGTATTTTCTGTAGGTGAGAAAATAATTTTTTGGAAAGAACACCATCGTTTTTGAAGAGAATGGAAATCTTCCATTGTAGTATTGCTAAAAGAATTAGGTAAGCAATTTATTTGCAGAACAATTTTGAGAATTAAATCATTTATAGGTAATAAAAAATGCCAAAGATTGACTGCATTTCATACAAAATATTTCAGTTTTTGCGATTATTCTGAAAACACAATTTCTTTATTATTTTCGTAATAAATAACAATTCAGTCAATATTTATGTATTTATTTGTTACATTTTGTCTTACAAAGTTGAGGAGGCAGAGTTTAAATCGAACCCTTTATGCTGTGAGGAAGGTGTTGTTGCTCGGAGGTAGAGTTAGCGACTCATCCTTCAGTCAGAAAAACATCGCTGGTGCGATTTCTCCTACAGTCCGGTAGCCGAAGTGTCCTTGGGCAAGATACCGAACCCTAAATTGCCCCCGAAGGCGGTGCCGTCGGCGTGTGGCTGAGTTGGATTAGATCCCGTTGGGTCTATGGGATGTCGTATGTGCAGCATATAGACATAAAATAGTATTGACATTGAATCCTGAAGGACTTTTTGCACATTCATCAATAAACATTTAGAAATATATTTCAGCAACCTAATAAAGGAAAGGCGTTATTCTGTCTTTGTGGTAGTTTGCAGCTAAATTAGCAAAAATAATGTTGCTGCTTGGCACCGTTTATTAAACGATCCTCATAGAGGAGTTTGTTGGGGGACTATTTTCAGTGGCGGATGTGGCGTATTTTCTAAGAATAATGGCACAGATGACAGATATATATCACAGACGCGTTCCTGACAACGGTGCACATTAGTTGCTGATTATAATAAGAAACATAACGAGTATTTATTGGACGGTGACGGACACGTTTGTGTTTTTCCGTGTGAACAGGAAGTCAGCCATCGTCACGTCTCAGACTGTACGTCCACGCTTCATCCTCGTGATGTTCACAGCCTGCTGCTCGCATCTGTGTGTGTGTGTGTGTGTGTGTGTGTGTGCGTGTGCGCGCCTTATTATCGCAGTCAGGTGGATGGAGGAGGAGGAGGGGGGGGGAGGAGTAGGAGGCCAATTGTGTGGTTGATGTGGGGAGAATAGAACAACAGGGAGCTTCTTCGGTTACCGTGGCTGTTAATTAATCAAACATGCACATACACACACAGGCAGAGATGAAGATGCTATAGAAACACACACACACACACACACACACACACACACACACACACACACACACATGAGAGGCTCGGAGCTTGCCGACTCCAGCCATGCCGACTCTGCTCTCTCTATTTGCAGAGCCGCCCCTCCCCTCTCTGATGCTATGATCTAACTGCAGCCTCCTCCCCCTTCGTGGACACACACTTACACTCTGCAAGCCCACATGCCTGCACACACACACACACACACACACACACACACACACACACACACACACAGAGGGGTGCTCGTGCACCAGCCATTAGCACACTGCGGGGCGCGTCTCCACACTTGCTCTGCGAGTATTTCTGTGTACGTTGTTTTGAGAGCGTGACGTGAACGCAGACTGGTGTCGTGGCTTCCATGTTTTTTTCCAGAGGCTTGTTGATCTTGTGCTGTTCGACCGGTTTTGAAAAAGCAAAGGGAAAGTAAAGCAAAAACACCCCCTATAATAATAAACCCTCCTGTTTTTTTCTTATTTGTCCTCTGTGATGAAGGACAAATAAACACACAGGTGGGAATAAACAGAAAACCAGTAGATACAGAGAGAGAGAGAGAGAGAGAGAGCTTCAGATGCTTTACAGTCAGATTTTCTCTCGAGTGGGTCAAAGTTCCCCCCACAGCACGGAGACGCCTCGTGATTGGCTGCGGGAAAGGTGAAATTAAAACCACGGTAAACTTTTGACCTCGCAGGAACCGGGAGAGGAACGCCCATCGCCGTAGCGAGAGCAAGCTTCTCCTCCTCCTCCTCCTCCTCCTCCTCCTCCTCCTCCTCGCCCATCAACTCCTTCCTTCATTCCACTCTCACTTTCTCTTCGTCTCTCAATGTCTCACCCCTTCGTTCCTTGTTAGTCCGTCATTCGCTCTCTCTCCGTTTCACCCCTCCTCAAACCTCCCCTCCTCCTCCTCCTCGCGATGAGTTTGTGCCTTGCTGCATATAGCCTGATGAGACGGATAGAGGGAGGGAGGGAGGGAGGGAGGGAGCAGGAAAGAGCTGGGGGAAGGGTATAGAGAGGGAGGAGACAGCCAGCGAGGGGGGATGGGAGGAGAGACAGGGAGAGGAGAAGAAGAAGGAGACGACGTGGGGAGAGAAGGGCAGCAGGAATGCAGCCTCCTTGACTGTGTGCTACACAAACGGCTCCCCGTTAGAGAGGAAGAGCAGCTAAAGAGGAGTGGATGTATAAATAGACTTGTAACTGTGGCTCTGACTAAGATCTGCTGAGCGGCGGGGCGGGGAGAGCCCATTTTTACTGCTAATGGTTTCTCTCATTACGCATCAAACGACTGTGGGGGGGTGTTTGTGTGTGTGTGTGTGTGTGTGTGTGTGTGTGTGTGTGTGTGTGTGTGTGTGTGTGTGTGTGTGTGTGTGTGTGTGTGTGTGGCCGATATTAAATGATTTCATGAGCCAACTATAAGAGCAGCCCCCCCCCCCCCGTGGTGGTCCACGTGGGCATTTAGCGGTTTGTGATTGGACGACTGGTCGAGTGGAGGCGTCTCCACCGTCGATTCAGTGGTTTTGATGCGTCGGTATCGGCTAAACCAAAGTGATCGATCATCGCATCCTTTCTTTGCTGCGTTTGTGCAATTTTGCCAAATGTTATAACGAGGGGTGGATAAAAATATTGATTTTTCAACTCCAAAGATCGATTAACATTTTTTTAAATTTTTATATGACCTCTTCAGTTCAGTGTTGAAACAGTGACACAAAAGGAGAAACATTATTTATTATTATTATTTTATTATTTATTATTTTGTGCATTGTCACTCAGGGTACTTCATCCTTTTTCATTTTATTTTCAATATTTATTCCAGTGAATTTCATGGGAATTAATAAAATGGAGAGGCTGTTTTGAATGAAATAGTTTTGACTCAATTTGTCCTCTGATCAATATCATCTGATGTACATATACAGGTACTTGTGTTTTCATCTTTATTTATATCGCAATATCGTGACCAAAGTATCGTGATACGTATCGTGAGGTTCTTGGCAATACTCACCCCTAGTAATAACATTATTCGGGCAGAGATTACCGCCATGATCGCTTAAAGTTTGTCTCCGTTGACAGAAGACAACTCGCTGGTTCCTGCATTGAGGAACCAGCGAGGCCGTGACGTGAAACACGTCGGCGTCGACGGCAGTATGAAGTATTAAATAAGCGTCGGAAATACGATTTAGCTTCAGCACACCAAACAACAATTGGAGACGAACTTTCCTCGTCATGCACATTTACACGACTCTTCAAGTTGCTGTGCATCATAAACAACATGTTGATGATATCATGATATAACGGCGGCCTCCGATCATCAGATCAACGTTCTGAGCTCGTTTTGAAAATACAAATTCAAACCGCCGCCGTCTGTTCTGCTCAGCTCGCCTGGTTTCGCCTCTGTGACGACCTCTATTGAAAAAAAATAAGGCTTCAGACACCGAGGTTGCAGAAAATGCACGGATTTGATGAACTTGGCATCAGCGCTAACGAGTCTGTCAGCCGGTGTCTCTGTGCTCAGCCAAAGATCTTGTATGCGAGAAGACGCTCCACTCCAACGCTGCAAAGCGACTCCTGCGTGGACGAGCGCGAGCAACAACTCGGAGGCAAATCTGTGAACACATTTTTTTTTTTTGCTTTAATGTGAATATATCCTGCAAGGCTGCAATCTTTTGAATTCATATGAATGGAACTTTTAATTCATATATATACCCTCAATGTAATGTTGAACCAGGACCTTCAGTAGCTTGTGGAATAATGAGGACTGCCAGATTTAATAGCCTACAGCTGTTAATTCAGTGTGTCTGATGCATTCTAAGTGAGTAAATGTATTGTCAGGGTCTCGGTGTGAGTAGTAAGGATGTAGGAGTTTTATGCTGCACACGTGCACGATGTAAACACACTGTCATCAGCGAGATGGCTCATACAGACGGCCGTCGGTTTTCACATTATAATGCGATTGGAAATAATCCTTTTTGGTTCGGATTAAGCTCGACGACGACGACGAAGCAAGCATCTAGTCGGAGGGGGAAAGGTAGCGGAGGATACGAGAGCCGGTCGTCTGCGATGAGAGGAGGAAGGCGGAGGAGGAAGGCGGAGGGAGGTTTTTTTTCTTTTTTTGCTTTCCCTGTCGGTAAAAGAGAGAATAAATCCAACCCCAGTGAGTTAGGAGAGGAGGCTGTGGATGTTATTGAGTTAACAAGATGGAGAGGGAGGGAGGGAGGGAGGGAGCACAGTGGGAGCTGAGACACCGGCTCCATAGATGAGTGGATGAGGGGCTGTGGTGCTCCGGCTGCACTCCGGCTACCATATGGTCTTCTCCCTTTACGTCTTGATGAAACGTAAACACTCTAACCGTGCATCTCTTTAGGTACATCATCTTCAAGATAAAACACACACACACACACATGGTGAGATAAGCCCCGCCCCCCTCTAATGGGAAAGAAGATTGATACCGACATTTAAAAAAAAATATATTTCTCAAGATATCTCTCTGCGTAGCTCCTTCCTCTTTAAATATATAAAGCAACCATGGTATGTTTTGTTTTTTTCTCCCCTCATCGTCATCATGTTGATGGTCTCTGACAGCGGAATCGAACCAGCGGATCCCCCCAAACGCACGCTTGATGTGCACGTTGATTTCTGATTGGGGGGGGAAGCGTTGGCGTTGCAGGAGGGGACGGGTTTCACGTCGTCTGGCTCCAAGGTGTGTCGTGGCGGCGGTGACGGTGGCGGCGGCGGCGGCGGCTCGGCGACCGTGTTTGTTTGTGGGTGGTTACCCATGTTGCCGTGCAGCTTCCTCTCTCCGTCATGTGCTCCAGTCCGTGGGAGTGATGGATGTCAGGCAGGCGGCTAATGTGATTTAGATGCTCCACCAGGAGCCTGTGTGTGTGTGTGTGTGTGTGTGTGTGTGTGTGTGTGTGTGTGTGTGTGTGTGTGGATGAATCTGCAGTGTGTGTGTTTGTGTGTCTATCCTGCTCCCCCCTCCTCCTCCCCCCCCCCCCATCATTTTTCCCTGTGCTGTGCAGTTTTTGGACTCTGAGCAAATAAATAGAGGGGGGGGGGGGTTTAAATGGTGAATCTGCTCCCTCACTGTCACCGTGGAGAATGAAAGGAAGGAGGCGATGGAGGGAAGGAGGGAGAGGTGGAGGAAAGATGGTGTTCTCTCACCACGACCACACTGATGGCTTGTTGGGAGCCAATTACGTCGTCGTTCCCACCGAAGAAGCTCATTCACTCACTCACTCTTAACACACTCACCATCACACACACACACACACACACACACACACACACACACACACACACACACACACACATGCATCAGCAGCAGAAGAGGCTCTTTCCTCCTGGCAGCTCGAGTGCTGAAGAGCTTCAGTTTTGTCTGCATGCAATTATTTAGTTTTTGGGGGAGAAAACACCTTTTTAAACTAACACTCTCGCTCTTTTAAACATCATTATTAACATCATTTTCAACCTTTTTATATCAACCTTGTGAATCTCACAACGCCGTGACATGCAGACGTCTCATACGGAGAACATATTTGACCACTTACCCGATTCCTGGAAGACTTTAATTCCTGGTTTTCACCACATCCACGCAGAAGATCTCCGATTCACAACGAAATCTTCCATAAAGCCCATAAAGTTAGAATAATTTACACATGTCTTGTCTTTTATAGCCAAACAAATGTTGTGCATGAATTACATAATGTAAATCATTGCACCTGGTCAACAGTGATGCATTTAAATAGGAATAACCAGAGGACCGTGTATATAGTGTGTATTATTACATATAAGTCTGTCTTATTGATTGAACAGTCCAGAAAACCTCCTCGTCATTGTGCTTTCTGCTTTTTGCCTCCTTTTAATTAATTTCTAATGAGTTTCCACTCTCTGGACCCCACGAGGCCTGTAACTCTGTAATTCACTCTTTGTGATGACAAGAAACGGTTTGAAGTATTTACCAAAAGCTCCAGCCATTCGTCGCCGTTAGATATGACGAGTCTTTTTCCTGGAGATTCATTGTTAATTACGCCGCAGCAGCGATGCCTGATGTGATGGTAATGCACAGCTCCTGCATAATTGATGGCTTCCAACGAGGCGTTTTTTTTGTTTAACCTCGACTGTGCAAGACGTGTTAGATGGCGAGTTTGATACGTGTTGAACTCTTAGAAACGCTGTGTACTTGTTCTGACCCTGGGATTTCTTCTCATCTTGAGTCCAGTTTTTCATAAATAAAATATTTTGTTACTGAAGGGGGACATATGGAAGGGAAAACCTCTCAATAAAGGAAGAAAGTCATGTAATGTAGACGCTAATTCAGGAAACGGGGGTCACTGAATGTTTCAACACTTTTTAGTTTCTCACCA
Organism: Eutrigla gurnardus; assembly: GCF_963514095.1. Classification (NCBI taxonomy): domain Eukaryota; kingdom Metazoa; phylum Chordata; class Actinopteri; order Perciformes; family Triglidae; genus Eutrigla; species Eutrigla gurnardus. The sequence continues at coordinate 27,890,923 of NC_139922.1, read as the reverse complement.
ATCGGTACTAATCAACGTGATCACATGATCATTATTCTACAGGAAAGTAATTGAGAACGTGGAGCTGAATACAAGTGAAGCGGGTGTTTCCTCCAGCAAGTCCTTTTTTGTTTCTTTTTTCTATTTCAGGACACCTCAGAATGAGTTATGTGCCGACAACATCAGCACTCGTCAAAAGTGTAAAAAAGAAAAATAAGAGAGAAGCTGTTTTTCAATCTTTTCATATTCTATTTTTAAAAAGTTGAGCTCATATTTAGGTCAGTTCTCACCAGTGAGGGGACGAGTAATCAACCACACACCGCTGGAAGTGTTGCTGCCGCTCCGGCACGCAGTTTACCGCCATTTCAAACTGATTTTAAATGACGATAACAAACCAGTATCTTCCGTGCAGATATTAAAATGAGCCTTTAATCTCTGCTCTGAAACACCGTATCATTACATAAAGTATAGAGTTGACTCCCCGACTCCTCTCTCCATTTATTATCTCAAACAATGTGAACGTGTGTTTATGGTCTCAATCTCTCCTTCGAAACTTGATGATCATTTACTAAATTATGGTCCCATTTAGAGTCAAACAGACAGGCTTCAGGGCGGGGCTAGCTTGTGATTGACAGGTCGCTGCCATGGCGACGTCCAGTCTGGGGGTTGTACACATTTTTGTCGTAGAACTTTAACCCTTTTTTCTCAGATTATTGTAACTGGTCGTCTAAAAGTGTCTTAGGACGTAGCATGTTAGCATGTTAGCATGTTGCTCATTAGGCAAGGCAAGGCAACTTTATTTGTATAGCACCTTTCAGACACAAGGCAGACTCCAAGTGCTTCACATCATAACATGTCATACAATAAGTGAAAAAATAGAAGAATTAAAAGAAAATAAAGGCAAAATTAAAATGCATTACAGAAAGACAAAGAGAATAAAAACATATTTGCAATACAATGGACAATAAAAAAACAGTGCAGACGTGAAAAGATTTAGCAGAAAGCTAAGGTGAACATAAAAGTTTTCAGTCCAGCAGTAAAGCACAGCTGCCGCTGATTATTTTTGGCCAAAAAGTGAAATATTGCACAGCTTTTTCTGGTGAAGATGGCGCCATATGGAAGGGTGAATATAGGACTGACTTCAGGAACCTTCTCGATCGTGTCTCAGGCTCCTCGACTGTAACGAGCAGCACAACTACCACAGTGTGCACGTCTAAATTGTCATTTTAATCGCTCCAAATTGGACCAAATAAAGGGAACAAACGAGCTTTACAGGCCCACAAAGCCGAAAAGAAAACCTCCCTCAGGGAGGAAAAAAAACAACTTTTGTCTTTTCACGAACTAAAGTCATCGGGAGAAATTAGAATATAAAAAGGAGCAATGTTGAGGACGAGGTTGTGTGTTTTTTTACAGTGAGAACTCGAGCGTCGGCCTGCACTGGAAACAGATGCTGCAGCGTAAAGTCATTCTGAAACGGCCTGGAGCTGTTATTAATACACATAATAGAATAATGTTTCATTCCTTCTCACTGGTTTTGAGCTGCAGATTCACTGTGACTTTAGTTTTCTCTACCTTTTGTTTTTGGAAAGGATGACTCATGCAAATGGCTTTTTTTTTTAAATATGTAAATGCTTGTTTGGCGGCAGCCTACAGCGCAGACACACCCTGGACGGCTGGATGGATGAGTTTTTAGCTTCAGACCCGCCTGGCCTATTTCTGCCCCCTAAGCCCCCCCTCCTCCACCTCCATCCTCCACCTCCTCCCCTCTCATCCCTCTCTGGATTTTAAACAGCAGTGTTGTTGCGCTACGATAGCTGTAATTGGTCCAAAGGTGGAAAGTTCACTCTATCGCTGAACTAAAGATGTAATTTGTTTTTAATTTTTTAATTTTTTAAGTTAAGAACCATATAACATTAAAGTGCCGTTTAGCAGCGTGAAAAAGGGGGCGTTGATGGAGACATGGCACCTTGTTTTTGTCCGTCTTGTACGACTTAATTTTGCAGCTGAGAGCGGCTCCCCCTCTCTGGTACCCCCTCGTCTGGACTTGAACTTTTTTTTTTTTCCTATTAAGCTCTGTGGTCTGATTTGTTTAAGGCGGAGGCGACGTGCCAAGATGTGGCTTGGCTCCCATTTTGCTCCAAAAAAGCAGAATACTTTTATGCGTTCTTCATGGTGCCATGCCGGCCAGCGCTCACAATCCCCCTTATTCACAGTCATCACAGAAGACGGACACATACAGAGAAAAATGCTATAAAAGGGGGAGACAGTAAGAAGAGGAGGGTGAATGCAGTGTATTTATTTATAATAAAAGAGAATAGGGGGGATAAGATTAAAGCTGGCAAGGAAACATAGTGGAGGATTTTCATTTGCCTTTCTATCAGCCCCCTAAAGATGTTTGTTAAAGGCGCAGGCCCTTTTTAACGCAAATAAAACTCACGTTAGCGTGCACTAGAGCTGGTTTTTGATCCCCTTTGGCAAAATTGAGACCCACCAACTAATCTCCTGTTAAATCTCTTTGCCTTTTTAAGAGCCAAGAGCAGGTAACTGATACTGGACTTATTATAGGCAAGTATTTGTCTCACGTTGTAAACATGCTTTTATGGTCCCAAGTCTTCTTCAATACAGCATGAAGTCCATTTAGTAAGTTCTGGTCCTGTTTAGAGTCAAATAGACGATAAAGCAGGTTATGTTCAGGTCGCTACGAAGATGACTTCAACTCTTAGCTGTAAAGTTGACCTTGAATTATACATAATAACTTTAAGAGCTTCACACTAGAATCCACATGGATCCAGATCCAGTAAGGGTGCTGCGTATGTTCATCAGATCCACCCGTTGCTCATCCGCAGTCCAAATATGGTCACTTCCTTCACTGGTTGCCAAAAATTCCTTGCAGTCCACAAACCAACGGGTGACGTAACCATGACGACGTCCACTTCTTATATGAATAAAGTCTACGACTTGCACCCAGGTGAGAATCAACACTATTTGGGCCAAGTTGAATATGCTACTCAATTAAAGCTAAACTTAGCTTTGACGAAAGGTTTAAGTATTAGTAGTAGAAGTAATACTAAGAGTATTAGTATAAAAGTGTGTGCAGGAGGCCGGTTGTGGTGACTGAAGGGATCAATCTTTCACCTGGAAAGAAGTGAGTCCAGTGTTTTTACATCGTTTTGACTTATTATTATTCTCAGTTTCAGTTTGGTTCGGTTTAGCCAACAAAATGACTTGATTAGGTTGAGGAAAACTTTACCTAACCTACTGTAGACGACATCTACACATACAGTTTGTAACGTGTGCCCAGGTCAGGTGGGAATGACGTCGTCGGCTATGGACATCAAATAGCATCTGCCTTAAAGAAAAATCTGACCACCTTATTTTTTGAAACATTATCGATACGGATTCATTTTTTTTTTCTTAAAGAATTGTGACCTGGACACATACTGAGCAGTGAAATCCAGTTTGGCATTTCCCCACCTGTATACATCTGTAATAAGCTCTAAAGACTATATATAGACTATATTATACCTTTAGTTAATTGCAAATGGTTCAAGCTAAGCCTGATCAGATTTGAACATGGATTCCAAAGGATTGGGATTCAATAAGAGGAGTTGATGCTGCATTCAGTGTGCCATATTTAGTTTTACAACACACTTTTTTCTTTCTTCACCAATGTTATTTTTCTTTTAGTTTTTCTTTTTTGCGGTTTAACAAATGACTGGTCGTCCCAACCTCTGCTATAACGCAGCATCATCATCAAAGGGGGAAACATTGACCGAGCGTACGTTCCTCTGTGACCCGTAAACAACACGATCGCAGCGATTTAAGATGATTTAACCAGAGTTTTAAAAGTCTTTTCTCTCAGTATTAGTTCCTGCTCAGCACGCCGCTGCATTCAAATGTCAGAAACGCTTCAACACAGTACAACAGCTCAATAAGGGTGATTTTTTTTAACTTTTTTTTTATTATTGTTGATCAATCAATTAAAAATAATTGCACTGGAGTTAGTTAGAGGCTAATTTGCCTCCGTCGTCCCTGGGCAGGTAGACAAAAAAAATCAAATAACCCCACATGACATGCATAATAAAAAAAATAGTCCATCAGCGTGAGGTGATAAATATAACGCAGCATGAGAAATGAAATAAATACCGTTCAAGGCAATCATTGGACATTTTTCGTGCTGACTTTAGACTAATCTGCCGGCTGGTTTTGAACACTGCGAAGCTTCAAGAGCCTCTCATGTTTGTGGGCGTAGAGTTCCACTTCCTCACTACTCAAACCGAGAAAGCAGCCCGATCAAAGGCTTCTGAACCTGCAGCACCCGGAAACTCTAGTAGTACTCTAGTCCACCTAGTACAAGCCAGGCATCCTCTATTCATGAAAGCATTAAGATCGTGTTTTATTAAACCTCAAGCATTCACTGGTAGTTGTCAAACTTGATCCCTTGGTTTCACACAGCTAACTCTTCTTTATTTAGCTCATGGGGCTCAAAGAAATAGAAATTGTAATACAATAAAATAATCTGTTAACGAGACCCCTGAAGCCAAATAGTCAGTCCACGTGTGATGTAGTTGTTTCCTTTGGGTGCTTGTAGGAGAGGGTCGTCTTTATTGTCCCAGAGGGGCAATTTGGTTTGCAAACAGTAGTCAACACAACCAATACCAATAAATAAATAAAAAACATATATATATATATAGAGAGATATAAAGCACTAAGAGTCCATCAGTCTGTATTAAAGTGTAGCAGCTCGGCCTCCAGCTCGTTTAAAAACCCACCAGCTCGTTATCACGATGTTTGACATCATGCATGGGGGTTTGTGTAATTAATTCAGCAGGTAGAGCTGGTGGTCACATGACCAAATAGCCGTTGGATCGATTCCCACCTCAGCATGTGAAAGTCTGACTTTTGGGGATGCGAGTCGTCCTCCAGTTGGAAGATCGCTGGTTTGAATCCCGTGTGATGAATCTGTGAATGGCTTCACTGGATGGAGAGTAAAAGTGCTTCAGCTGAAGACCAATCACCAGCTTTAGTGTGAAGGAACTTCGGGAGTGTATCTTCTATCTGATGATTTACGGAGCGGTTTTACGGACTTAATGGTGTCTGTAAGAGCATCCACATTAAAACGTGAACCCTGGCTGCATCTTTTATAGCCCCCCCTTTTTAAAAGTGTGTCGCTTTAACAAGAGGGAAGATATTTATTGTGACGCGTCGAGCAGCGCGCCAACATTTAAAACGTCGTTTAGTTCTCCGGTCGCCGTGTTCATTGAAGAGGCACGACGGACGCATGTAAAGGAGTAGGAGGATCGACCTCTGCATCTCGTTCCCGTTTCCGCTTTTCACACTCAAGGCTTCAGCGGCGATGTGAGCGACGCCACGCGCCCGTTAACTCCCGGTCTTATTCTCCCGCCTGTGTCACGGCGAGCACAAAGAGCCAGTAATGATCGCACCGAAAGGCTTCCTTGTTGCAGCTCAGAGAGGAGAACTTACCCTTCAACTTACACACACACACACACACACACACACACACACACACACACACACACACAAAAATGAAGTTGCTGAGCACTAAATTATTCCCACTTAAAGAGTCGTTCTCCGGCTCTATTTTTCTCCCCTTTCAATTAATAGGGAAGGCGTCGGGTGAAGGAGGGTCTTTGTTGGTGTGGGAGAGTCCATACATCACCTAAACTAGAGCACCCACTCCTCCACCTCCTCACACACACACACGCGCACACACACACACACACACACACACACACACACACACACACACACACACACACACACACACACACACACACACACACACACACACACCGACAGCCCCCATCTGCTCCCAATCATGGGTGCAGCCAGCGGTCAGGTCGCTGACGGTGAACACACACACACCCTCATGTGGGTGTGTCCAGATATTTGGTTGTAAACATGTGCCCTGACACGAGCCTCTCTCTCTCTCTCTCTCTCTCTCTATCATGGTCTCACACACACACACACACACACGCTGACAGATGAGCATGAGACATCCTGGCGGCGTGCTCCGCTTGATGACAGGGTGTCATGGAAACGCCCAGCGTTCTCCATGGTTACGTACTCTTTACCCCCAGGCCCCCCCTCTTCCCCCCTCCCACGGGATTCACTCCCATGATTGTTCAGACAGAACACTTGAGCTACTACAACAACTCGACGTGGCCAAAACACACACACACACACACACACACACACACACACACACACACACACACACACACATTGTTTCTTATCAGGATCTAAACGGACACAAATTAGCCCATTATGTGCTTTTGGGATTAGAGCGGTGATTTAGCCTAATGGTCTGTTTTTCACAAGAGACATTTGCAAATAAAAGCTCGACGGTTTGAATCCGGGTCGTGTGGATCAGCGGTGCAATTTATTCCACTTTAAAAAAAAAAATGTCTTTAAGCGTTCGGAGTGACCGGCCGAGTCAGGGATTCACAACGCAAGCCGTCACTTTCAGGGTTTTTGACGGTTTGGCTTCCTGTCAAACTTGTGTCTCAACATCCCTGTGTGTGTGTGTGTGTGTGTGTGTGTGTGTGTGTGTGTGTGTGTGTGTGTGTGTGTGTGTGTGTGTGTGTGTGTGTGTGTGTGTGTGTGTGTGTGTGTGTGTGTGTGTGTGTGTGTGTGTGTGTGTGTGTGTGTGTGTGTGTGTGTGTGTGTGTGTGTGTGTGTGTGTGTGTGTGTGTGTGTGTGTGTGTGTGTGTGTGTGTGTGTGTGTGTGTGTGTGTGTGTGTGTGTGTGTGTGTGCAGCCGTAATGAAGACAAAAGCACATAGCGGAGGCTGGTTCTGCTCATTAAGCTGTTCGAGCGGCTTCCTGTGCGCGTGTCTTCAGGCTTGCCGGTTAATAATGCCGCTTGTTATTCTTTATAATATCACAATAATGAACTTGCGAAGCTTAAAACTTCTTTTTCTCTTCTCGTTCTCCAGACTCCATTGACCGGCCCACACAGGACCACACCCCCAGACAGAGAGAGAGAGAGGGGGGAGGCGGAGCTGGGGGGAGATCTGATCTGATCGTCCATCATCTCGGAGGGCGCCATCACCAGGTGGGCTATAGCATCCCGTGTGTGGTTGGCATGGCAACGGCCTGCATGGGTTTGAGCGGGTATTTTTTTTATTCTTCTTTTTTCCGCCGGAGACGGTTTCACGTTGTTGCCACATTCTTGCAACATCCTCCCTGACCCCCGAACGGCGAAAAAACGCTTGTGTTCTCTGAAGCAAAATGTTCCACGGAGGTGTGTGTTTGTGTGTGTTTGATGTGTTCTGATTCAGTTAGGTGGGAAGGAGGCTGGTGGTGGTGGTGGTGGCGGCAACAAGAGGGGAAACAAAAGAGGGTTGAGAGGATGATTTTTCAGGCAGATGAGAAAATGAAGGGTGTGGGAAGAAGGCAGGTAGACAGGAGGAGAAACCAAATTATTCTTTGTGCTCTACCTGCCACCGAGGCTGAAAGAGAGCATTAATCTTTTACCCTCGTCTGCAGGTGACATCAACACACACACACACACACACACACACACACACACACACACACACACACACACACACACACACACACACACACACACGTACAGTATGAATGTGCCCAGACTTAACCAAACCACACTCTCCTCTTTCGCTCACGTGCCGTCACATGCTTTTGCAGGCACGTTGCATTTGCACAGATAGGAGAAGGTTTGTGTGCAGAGTAAGGTTGATAAGAGGGGGAGGGGGAGTCCAGGTAGAGAAGATACTGGACATGGAACAACTAGACAACGGGAGAGGAAGAGGAAGAGGAAGGGGTAGGTGGATTCTTTAAAAAAGCCTGTGCTTCGCCGTAGATAATGTGAGGTGGCTGACAGGTGGAGCGCTTCGGAGAACTCTGGGCATGAAAGCGTTTGTGTCTTTGAATGGAAAGTCAAAGGTATACAAGTCTGCACATCAAACGTGGGGGAGTCTCAGCATTTTGGGGGAGATATAGCCAATTAAACAGCTTAAAAAACGAGTTTGCAGCTGAACCTGACGATTGGAAACCCGACGGCAGGTTACATCTTTTTTACCTTTCGGGTCAGTTTTGGATGAATACGGTCGTTCAGTGTTTTCTCCACTCTTGCAAAAGATTTGATCAAAGTACAAAAGGCAGTAAAGTAGAATTAAGTGAAATAAATGGCCCTGAATTGAAAGTCCATTCACACATTAAAAACCGCTAAATGCTCTAAATGGATCAAATGAAACATTCAAGTCATAATAATACCTGCAACAATAAAAAAATGAGAAGAACATTAAAACGAGGAATAGTGCCATTAGCAGCATGGTAGTGCTTAATTGATCAACAGAAAAGAGACTTTAATTGTTTAAGCTGCTTTTTAATCAAAGGTTGTTGTTTTTTTTAAATGATCTGGTTCCAGCTTCTAATTGATGAGAGAAACTTCAATATCTGTAAGATAAAATAAGCTATTCATAATATGTATATAATAGGAATCAAACACTGATGGCCATAATAACATATATATATATATATATAGATATAGATATATGTCATAATGCTATTTTACAGTGTTTATGTGGTACTTTTCACCTTATTTTTCTAAAGAGAATAAAGAATAAACTCTGGGTATTTACAGGAGGAAACACTCCTTAAATCTGTTCTACTGGGTTGGGAGAACCACACGTGGTACTGGGAACCAGTATCACCTTCATCCTTCCTTTGTGGAGCCGCTGGTGTGGGTTTACGGAGCCAGATCGGGGCCGCGTGCCTCTGTTTTGTCAACAGAGATTATGAAACGGCGGCTGGCTGGCAGGTAGGAGGGGAAGGCCACCGCCGGGCTATTTGCATCACCCGGCCAGGGCACGCCTCCCCCCTTTCTCCCCCCCTCCTCTGCCTTCCTATCTACTCCTCCCTTTTGTCGCCAACAACCAGCGGGACTATCTCGCCTTCGCGGTCTCATCTCCCCTCCCCCCTCCCCCCCAAAAACGAAAGAATGTAGTCGCCTCTCAAACAAACACACGGGGAGTTTTATGGCTTCAGTTCTGCCGCCTCAGCGTTTTCAGAGACAGGGAATGAATGCAAGCAGCCAACCGCTGTTTTCAAGGAGAAGCATTTCTTTTAGTAAATTTTACACAACTTTCTGGGTTCACCTTGAAGCTTTTGTGCAAAAAAAAAACAACAAATCTAAAACCTAAGAGTTTTAAATAGGAGCCTGAATGAGACTGGATCCAGTCTGTGGACTGAAGGTGTTTCTGATGATGCAGTCAGTAAACAGGCAGCTTTAAACACTAAAGATCAGTCGTCATCGTGTCTGTTCTCTCTTCGTCTGCTCTCAGTAACTCTCTCTAGCAGGTTTTGTTCTTTCCTGCCGTGACTCACTGTCGTGGGAAGTCTGCCGTCTCTCCGCCTTGTGTTCAAATAATCTTCTTTTTTTGTTATTCTTTTCACCCGTTTATATTCTGCTCCCCAGGAGTCCACGGCTTTAGCTGGCAAGCGTTATCATATTGCTTCATATCTTATTTTTTTATTGTGTACACCGCGAATGTGTGAGTGAAAATAATAATACTGTTAAACCGTTATTGAACCCAGTAACTACTTTGAAACGCGTAACATTCATACGACACATCGAGAGTTCACTAATATATACACACATGCAACACATAAGGACATTTAATTCCTAGAAAGACAGACAGGAAATGGATCCAATTAGAAGCTCCAATTGCTTTTCGCCTCCAAAGCTTTATTAATGTTTAAAGTTATGTTGGGTAAATTCACAGCCGCCTGTAAAAGTTTAGAAAGCTGCTGTTATCTGATTGATATCCACAAAATGGATAGTTAAATTGACGGCTTATTCCACCATCTCTACAAAACGTGTTCAAGTTTATTGTTAGAAACAATAAAAAATACATGTTTGGTCATATTTCCAACTAAACCAGGAATACTAGAAGCTGAAATGTCACATCCATCTCATTTATACAGAATAACCAACATAATGATGGAACCGAGGCAATTAAGAATCTCCAGGAAATGTTTTCTATACAACTAATACATATATTTATACAGTATATATAAACATGAATTGCTCTGTCCTCTGACGGATGAACATTCATGTAAAAGAACTGCATCTCCCAATGACACAAAGACACGTACGTTATGTGTTCCTTGTCTGAACATGGCTTTTCGGTAAACATTCAGATTTCCGGTATGCAAGAGGAAACCTCGGCCCGATCGTGGACGAGATACCTCGCCATGGAAACGAGTGTCTATTAAGTGAGGATATGTGTTTGTCGTGAAGCGTGTGAACTCAGCTGGGATTGCTTTTGCTTTCTGGTTTCATGAGGTGAAGTGTTTCCTGTGGTTTTTGCCATAAAGTCTGTTACTTCCCGGTGAGCGGGGCTCCCACTGGGGCTCCGGGGTCACCGGCAGACCACCGTCCATTAGCAGACCTGAGGAGTTCAGCTTCACCCCCGGGTGATGCCACGGCACCGATGACCCGAGTCATCCTCTGCTTTCATGACCTGGAAAATATGCGAGGTGGCGACCCCTTTAAAAAAAAAATTTGCCCGGGTCAAGATCAGGGTTGAGAACTGGGTGTTAAAGATTACCTGTGTGGGTGCATTCACCTGCAGGAGGACAGAAGACTCTCCCCTTACGGAGCTAAATCCTTCCTCCTTGTTCTTATTTGGTCCTCCGGCTGAGCAACAACAAGCAGCTGCTGCCTAATAAGCATTGTGATGAACTGCTTCCCACCATTGCAGCTGACCCTGATTAATGCCTTTGAGTCCTGTTTGACTGCATGAATGACTTGAATGAACATGCTGGCCTGGCCAATGCATTTGTCTCTCTCTTGCATGTGTTGTCATGCTTTAAACGGCCAATTTATGTATAAAAACAAGGGGAAAAAGGTGTTACGATATTATTGTTATTTTCATGAATTAATTTGCTTCCTCTGTCGCCATCGTCTCAACTTTTCCATCTCAACTGAAGCTTCTTTAATTGCCACTCCCTGTACAAAATGCTCCAATTTAAAATGTGCATTAACTCCGGTGCAGAGAAACTTTTCCACACCTCTCAGTCTTTCTCCCTTTTAAATCGTCATCTTCACACCCACCTTCCCTCTTCCCTCCGTACTGCATCACCCTCTCCCATTTCACTCTTTATGCGCTTCGTTCCCGCTGCCCTCCCTGCTGCTATATTGTGCCCACTGCCCGCCGCCGCCGCCGCCTCCTCTCCTGCCACCAGGCCCCCACGCTGCCTGTGGCGTGTAATTGACTTTCTCTCCCTGCACTGGAAAAGCTGGGCGGCCCGCGCCAGGCTGGAGGTGACCCATTTCCCTGGGGCATTCAGCAGCCTCCTAATCAACCATTCTCTGGGGCCGCCTCATTCACTCCCGCAATTAGAGCAACTCCCCCCTCCCCCCTTTGAGAACTCCATCAATAGGATGCCAGGCAGGCGGGTGGGCCGGATCGTCAGAGGAGCAAACACTTTTTTTGCTCTTCAAATTCTGGATACTGGGATTGTTGTACCTCCCTCCTCCTTTTTTACTCCCTCGTGGTAGCTTTCATCAAACGGCGAGTGGTGATTTTGTCTAACGATGAGCGGCAGACGGGGGGGGGGGGGGGCAGGTAGACGGGCAGACAGGACCACAGGCAACGAAGAGATGCAGGTAGTGCAAGCCTGGCAACAAGACAGGCAGACAGACAGATAGTCATATGGGTGGCACTCGAGGGAGGGATTTAAAAGAGAAATGTGACAGAAACTCAAAGTGAGGGGATCGGCGTATATATAGTCGGAGCATCTCTTGCCTTTAGAGGGAAGATGAGTATTCCCTGTTGTTGTCTTGCAATGGGGGGATACACTTGTGTGTGTCACCTGGTCGTTGACTCTCTGTCACAATAAGAAGGTGCGTTGTGTCAGCCAGAGAACAGTGTCTATCCAAGAAACGGCAACACAATTAGACAATTTTTGGTGAACTGCTGTGTGAGATGATGGTGCATGCTGATTAAATAACAGGGCCCCCGGCATCTCTTTCCCCCTGCCGTTGGCCTGATTTGCTATGCAGGGGGAGGCGTGCTCTGGTCAGAGGATAACCATGTAATCAATGGAATGAAAATGCTTCTCAGGCTGTGAAGGTTAAGAGGGGTACTGGAAGCTTTCAGCCTCACTCTGGGCACCAATGCACGCATTCAAAACACACACAAGATGGGCCTGAATGTTACATCTCCTCCTCCGATCCCCCCTCCCTCTCACCTGTCCCCCCCCCCCCCCCCCCCCCCCCTTTCCCTCCCATCTCTCTTTGACGTGCCTTTATCTCTATTTCTCCCGGCTTGCTCCACCTACCTCCGCCTCTTTTCGCTCTGATTCTCCCCCTCTGTGTTTTTTTTCTTCCTCTGCGTTTACTCTGTATATTCTCTCTATCCCACTATTTGTGCTCTCTCTCTCTCTCTCTCTCTCTCTCTCTCCCCTTCATTTACTTTCCTCTCTTCTCTCCCTTCCTCCACCCTCGATGTCCCTCCCTCCCTCCCCTCCTACCTTTCCCCAGTGTCAGCTGCTGTCACTGTGGTAAAGAAAGTGACCAATCAGAGCTCACTTCACAGCACCGGCTTCTCCCTCCCTCCCCTCTTTCAGTTCCTTCCCTTCGCCTCCACCTCCTCGTCTTCGCCTCCCTTCGTCCCATCTGCCTCTCTTCCCCACAACCTTTATCAGCTCACTTCCTGGAGACGAAATGTGATGCATTATGGGAGACAGACGGCTGTCTAACGGGGTTAGTTGTGCAGCGTGGCTTATCATCAGAGACACTGCTAATCCTGTGTGTGCGTGTGCATATGTGTGTGTGTGTGTGTGTGCACACCATATGAGATGATGAACTCATACATGCACACACCTACACACACACACACACACACACACGGACACAACCTCACATGCTTACTCTCTTTTTCTGAAGAAGAAGACGAAGAGGAGGCGGAGGCAGTCGAGACATGTTTACGTTTGTCAGTCTCGGCCATGAGAATACGATTTGCATGATATAAGCATATTTTATTCTGCCTGTGTGCTTTTTTGCACTGTAGCCTTTTTGCAAGCCGCCTCTGTATTTTATTTTTTGCTGAGTTCAAAAGCATGATTCCCATGTCTTCTTCCCTTCACAGCTACGTATATAGTAAGAGCTAAAGTGGCTAAAAGTGACTATATAATCCCTCCTCTGCCTGCATTAAAGCCTCATTCACACCTGTGTGTGTACACCTCCTCCTTCTCTCCCCCTCAGGTGCTGATAATATGTGTACACGATGAGCGGACTGGGGGAGAACTCCATGGAGCCTCTGAGCTCGGAAAACCGGAAACGCAAGCTCTCCACTTGCGACACGCCCGGTCTGGGGTAAGTGTGTCTGATCGGCACTGGGAAAGTGGGCTACTGGGTCAGTGGCTTCTAGAGGCCGGGTGCCACGTGGCTCCTCTCTTTGTGTGCTGCCATGAGTAAGAAGAACCTCAATTTGCAAAACTGACTCTTTTTGTTATTGAAGCAGACATTGTTATCCCAGTAGCATCTTTGTAAAGTAAAAAAAAAAAATGGAATAAAACTCATACTGCAAAAAGAAGATGCATGATGTATAGTAGTAAAAAATACACTAATTGGCTCATACAGAGTTAGATGTGGACATTAAAACCACTCCCATGTCTGATCAGTAAACATGAAGCTGCAGCCAATTAGCTTAGCTTAGCATTAACCCCTGAAGACCCGAGCTCGTTTTTGGTATGCATTTTTAATTTCTCTTTGCTATTTGGGTTTATTGCGACCTGATAAGTATAAAAGCTAAGCATCATCTTTTGACATGATGTCGTTTTTGTAAGTGACCACGAATGTGGACATCGGGCCCCGATTCAGCAGAATTAAGTATTATGGTATAGAAAACCCAAAATGTGATGTCCATGCATGTGGACGCCAGGACTTAAGAGGTTCGGACTGCAAACGAAACTAAAATCAGCACCTCTCAATAGTCCACATGGATACCCGACTCCAACCGAACATACTGTTGGAGTACTTCTAGTTCGGCTCAGGGGTTTTGTTATTTGCGTTGCTGTAAGTAATGACCATTACCACGGTAACAACAGTCACGTGACCCAAACTCTTGTGGCGCTTCGGCTCACATTAGCTGCGTCGTGCTTGGGTCGGTCGCTACTCTCTCTCAGGAAAAACGTACGCAATACCCAAGACGCACTCTGGTTGCTAGGCAACCAACAGACTTCCAGCAAGTCACTGCTGCACCCAGCCAAGTAAACAGTCCAGCTCTTTGTTTTTTTTTTGCTAGACAAACTCTTAAAAAGATTTGTAGCTTTCAGCTTTCAAGCAAACCACAACGAAATTGCACTCTGCGTGGCGTTAATCTCTGCACGTCGCCCCCTGCAGGTGTGAGCGGAAGCGACGGGAGCAGGAGAGCAAATACATCGAGGAGCTGGCGGAGCTGATCTCGGCTAACCTCGGCGACATCGACAGCTTCAACGTCAAGCCGGACAAATGTGCCATCCTCAAAGAGACGGTGCGCCAGATCCGCCAGATCAAAGAGCAGGGTGAGTCTCCGAAAACCCGAAACGGGGAGGAGGAGGAGGAGGAGGAGGAGGAGGAGGAGGTGGTGGTGGTGGTGGTGGTGGTGGTGGTGGTGGTGGTGGTGGTGTGTGTGTGTGTGTGTCGAAGCACTGGTGAAAGGTGATGAGGAGTGAGGGAGGAGGAAGAGACAGCTGGACACACACACACACACACTCCCCACGCCTCCTCGGAGCCCAGGTGCAAGGACGAATCAGTCATTCATCTCCCACAAATTTCACAGCCTCAACTGTTTATGTTTGGGTGGAAACATTGGCAATGCTTTGTGAACCTGTCATTTGCGTGTGTGTGTGTGTGTGTGTGTGTGTGTGTGTGTGTGTGTGTGTGTGTGTGTGTGTGTGTGTGTGTGTGTGTGTGTGTGTGTGTGTGTGTGTGTGTGTGTGTGTGTGTGTGTGTGTGTGTGTGTGTGTGTGTGTGTGTGTGTGTGTGTGTGTGTGTGTGTGTGTGTGCGCACAGCTGTGCGCTGTCCTCGCCAGAGGCCGTTTAATTGGACATTTGCAGGTAATCACATGCCCGTCCATTCTGCCGAACTGCCAAATTATTAGTTCTGTTACAGCTGCCGTTGTCACACTTCTGTCTCCATTATGCAGCGAGTGGTTTCGGAAAGCATCGTGGCTGAGTGTGTGTGTGTGTGTGTGTGTGTGTGTGTGTGTGTGTGTGTGTGTGTGTGTGTGTGAGAGAGAGTGTGAGTGTGTGTCGGGACGATGTTTTTTTTTTTTTATCTGAGGTGAATTTCACGAGATCAGGGGGGTGTGTGCGTGTGTGTGTGTGTGTCTGTCTGTCTGTCTGTGTGTGTGTGTTCGTTCGTGTGTGTGTGTGTGTGTGTGTGTGCGTGTGTGTGTGTGCGTGTGTGCGTGTGTGTGTGTGTCTGTGCGTGTGTGTGTGTGTCTGTGCGTGTGTGTGTGTGTGTGTGTGTGTGTGTGTGTGTGTGTGCGTGTGTGTTCGCGTCTCGGCTCAGTCAGCGTCTGCCACCTCGACAGGAAGGGGAAGAGGCTACAGCTGGCCCTGACTGGCTGCTGACAGGTTGCCATAGTTACAGGAAGTGAAGATAGAAATGACACGGGCTTTTAGACTCTAGTCTCTTGATTTCTACCTGTTCCTCTTCTCCCTCTTTTCACTTTCAGTTGCTCTTTCTGCCAGTCTTCACATTCACTCTTCTTTCCTCCATCAATCATTCCTGGTTATTTATGATTATTTTAATCTCACTTAGATTTAATGTGCATCCCCCCTCCTCTATTTGTCCCCCCTCTCATCTGTATTGTAGCACAGCATCTCCAGGTTTTTTTTTCGCTCCCAGCATCCAAAGATATTGAGTGAACTGATGGAGTGCAGCCTCTCTCTTTCCGTCTCATGCTCACTCTGTTTACGTCTCATTCGTTTTTTTGTGCTCTCGCTCTTTCCTCTCCGTCCATCTCTACTTAGCTTCACAGTGCCTGGATGTTGGCAGCAAATGGCTATTCTTTTCTTTTTTTTCTTTCTTTGTGTGGGTATCTGTGCCCCTTGGGAGCTAATCAGATAGAATGATTCCTGTAGCCGAGCATAGCACCCCCCCCCCCCCTCCCTCCCTCCCCGCCTCTTTTCTCAGACGAAGCCCTGCATTAATAGAACAACCCGAACGCCAGCCGTTTTCTGTCAGCATCGTCCCCGTCCCTCTGGTTCAGCTTCCTTCCTTCCTCTCTCTCTCTCTCTCTCTCTCTCTCTCTCTCTCTCTCTCTCTCTCTCTCTCTCTCTCCCCCCCCCCCCCCCTCTCTCTCGCTCTCCATGTATTTTCTTTTCCTCTCTCAGCCCCTCCATTAATTCAGGTGCCTCAGCTCCTGCCCCTGCACCACTACAGCTTCCTAGAGCCTCTCTAGCTCTCTCTCTCTCTCTCTCTCTCTCTCTCTCCCCCCCTCTCTCTCTCTCCCTCTCCCTCTC
The DNA here is from genome assembly GCF_963514095.1 of Eutrigla gurnardus. Lineage (NCBI taxonomy): Eukaryota > Metazoa > Chordata > Actinopteri > Perciformes > Triglidae > Eutrigla > Eutrigla gurnardus. Next base: position 27,874,435 of record NC_139922.1, on the reverse strand, counting down.
TCTCTCTCTCAGCCCCAGCCTACCAGACAGTCCCTCAGAGTCTGACACTGAATATAAAGCAAGAGGACGGCTGCTACCTGCTCCACATGCACCCAGCCCTCTACTCCTCCTGATGGGCTCCTCAGAGAAACCTGCCTCCGTCCGTCTCCTTCCTCACCTGTAGTTTTTAAATAAAAAAAAAAGAAATATATATATATATAAATATTGAAGGCAAGATTGAGAAAGGCTGCCCCCTGCTGGTGCAGCTAGAGTAGTAAATAACTTCAGCTTCAGGTATCGTTGCTCTCCTTGTGTCTCTCCTTTGCTCTTTTTTACATTTTTTTTTATCTTTTGTCGACAGCTTGGCTTAAAATGGCTGCTCCTGGTGTTCTTTATGGTGCATTACAATCTTTTTTATCTTCTCCTGCAGGGAAAGCTTCATCCAACGACGACGACGTCCAGAAGTCGGATGTGTCTTCGACGGGTCAGGGGGTCATCGACAAGGACCACCTGGGGCCGCTCCTGCTGCAGGTGAGTGTCCTGCGACCCGACCCCCCCACCCAGAGTCAATCGGGGGGGGGGGGGGGATATGTATGGAAGATTCGATCGGCGCTGAACTCCTCCTCTCCTCAAGGCTCTGGACGGCTTCCTGTTCGTGGTGAACCGGGAGGGCAGCGTCGTCTTCGTGTCGGACAACGTGACGCAGTACCTGCAGTACAAACAGGAGGAGCTCATCAACACCAGCGTGTACAACATTCTCCATGAGGACGACAGGGAGGAGTTCCACAAGAACCTGCCCAAGACCAACAGTGAGGAGAACACACACACACACACACACGGCGAGGGATAAAAACAAACTTTGAGAGGGGTTACGACAACTCATCAGGTTATTTATTCCTTCGTAGCTCCTCCTCCTCGAGGTCGAGCTCCTGGGAAGCCTTGTGCACGCATTTCCTAAAAAGACGCGCACACACACACACCTGACAAAACACACGTGTGCAACGGGGGGAGCACCCGCCCACTCGGCGCCGAGCAGGCAGAGCGTAACGCAGCTGTCAGTCACACTCAGTGGTCCAGACAGTGTTAAACAGGCCCGAGCTCTATCCAGATCCCACGGCAGCCGTCTGGAAACGGCTTCGCTGCTGAATAATGCAGCTCCGCACTTCTCCCTCTGCTTAATTCAGCCCCCGTGTTTGCATGTGCATGTTGTTGTGTATATTTACATGCCAGCAATAGGACTGCGTTCTCCATCTGTGTGTGTGTGTGTGTGTGTGTGTGTGTAAGCCCATGAGCGTGTGCACGCAGCACTATTTATAAAGCTGATTAATTATGGATACGTGTGCTCGACTGAACTTGCTACTCGATTAACTCGGCAGTAATGTTCCTAAGCAGTGGCAGCTCCGACGTGTCATTGACACGTTCCCTCTCTCCGTTTTCCTCTTTTTTTTTTATTCACTCTTCACTTGTTTTTTTTAAAGGTTTTTATCTACTTTTCCCCGGGCGAGCGTCCCTAGTGCCTCGCTCCCTTCTCCTCCCGGCCTCATTCATTCTTGATACGGCCGCCCGCTAAGACGAATGTTGTGGTCGTCTGCTTCTCAACCTTTGCCCCCCCTCTCTCTCTCTCTCTGCTCGCCCACCATCATCACCCTCCACATTGTGTCTCTCCCCCTTCATTATCTCTTTTTTTTTTTGGAGGCCTCGTGAATGAAATACGCTCTCGCTGCACATTCCTGCGGGATGACCGCTGACCACAACAGCCACGGTTAAATACACACACACACACACTCGTCTGCTTGTGTTTTTTTTGTTGACCCCACTGTCTTCCCTCACTGTTTGCTAATTGTGTCTGATGTAATTAAGTAAAGTTTATTTCTAGAGCTCATTTAAACACAAAGATAAATAAAATATCCACTTACAAATCAACAGACAGACACTTACTGACAATTAAAATGCAGTGTTTTTCACAATGTGCGATGCCGCCCTCTTGTCTCCCTCCTAAGGCCATGTTAGACCCCCTCTCACTATCAGTTACCCCCCCATACCCGTCTCCTGGGTCTCCCTCTTGGATCCTCCCTGCACCTGCCAGACAGGAACCTCCGGCCGACTCAAGGCCCCCCTGATAAGGCTCCTCGCAGACCTTGGAGGATAGTTGGATGTCTCTCTGAAGTTTGCCTCCCCTTTTTCCCTCTCTGTCTCTCTTCCTCCCCCCCACCGTGAAGGTGACCCCGTCTAAATGAGTGTGTGTGTGTGTGTGTGTGTGATGAGGAGTCAGGGCCTAAATGAGGATAGATGGCTGAGTGTCCCTGGCCTCTGCCCAGACTGAGAGGGGGAGATATTGGAAATCGACACCTTGGCTACATTAATCCCATGGTCCATTTAGCGCGGCATCCGAACAGCAGGGGGAGGCGTCTGCTTCTCAATTTGAGAGGGAGAAAATACATGTCGCAATGTGGTTTGTTTGTTTGTGTGTGTGTGTGTGTGTGTGTGTGTATGTGTGTTTGTGTGTGTGTGTAAAAGGGTGTGAGCCTCTGTTGTGTCATCTGATTCCAGGCGGTCCCGTTCTGAAGCTACAGTTGGTTTGAGGCTTCGCTCGTTCCCGTTTTATCATCTCTCTCCCTCCTTTCAGTAAATGGCGTGTCGTGGGGGAGCGAGGCGGCCCGACAGAAGAGTCACACCTTCACTTGCCGGATGCTGGTCAAGTTTGGCCACGCCCACGGCCCCATGGAGGAGGGGCCAGGAGGGCCACGCTACGAGACCATGCAGTGTTTTGCTCTCACCCAGCCCAAGGCCATGATCGAGGAGGGGGAAGGTACGCCGGCCTCGGCACAAACCCACACTTTTTATTTAGTTCACCAGAAAGGAGACTTATTTTAGGAAAAATTACATTAATATGTGTCTTTCTGCACCTTTCTGCATTTTCACATTCATCTACTGAAGGAGGACAGTTTCCCTCTGGTCAAAGGTGTGATGTGGAAACCTCCAGAGATGCAGAAAATAAAAAAAAATTACAAAAATTGTTTTATAAAAAATATGTCTGAAGGGGAATCTTTAAAAATTAAGTTAAAATGCAAAACTTAGAATTTTTTAAAATGCAATTTCCAAAGCAGCCACTCAGTAGTTTAATATTTTCTTGTTTGTTTCTCATTTGAAGGGATTTGGGTTCATAATTAGAAGCTTACTTGAATTTTTTCTTTTCACTTTCCATTACCAGAAATAAACAAAGTACGTGTCCAGCACAGTTTTTTTCCTATGATATGGGAATGTTCATGTTTGTTAGAAAAATCCTGGGTTTGTTAAAGAGGGCAAAATCTTTTTGTCTCATTCTGGGCAATAAATCTGCAGAAGACGTTTTCAGTCAACACGTGTTTCCTCTCTTTCCTGCAGACCTTCAGTCATGCATGATCTGCGTGGCCCGTCGGGTGACGGCCATGGAGAGAACGGAGAGCTTCAACACCCGACATGAGCTCTCAGGTGAGGAGCCGAAGGCTGAAACGGGCTGCGACATTACTTCTGTATCCATGCGACAGGTTTGACCCCTCATACGTCTCCTTCAGGTAAACTGATCCAGATCGACCAGAACTCCCTGCGAGCGTCGATGCGTCCGGGCTGGGAGGATCTGTTGAGGCGCTGCATTCAGATGTTCCTTCAGCACAGTGACGGACAGCCCTGGTCGCACAAACGCCACTACCACGAGGGTGAGTCACACACACACAAAAAAGTCCTGGAACGTAACGTAGCTGGAGGCGAAATCCTCGTTTTTGTATTCTCTCTTATGATGCAGTTGTATGAATCGATTTGTTTTTAATTTGTTGTTACTACCTTCCTTGGCAAAGCCTCCCTTTTTAGAAACACACACACACACACACCCCTCATTCATCAGTGTATCAATATTGATCTCATGAATACAAATGTCTGAGCGTCACATTGATCCTCACTGTAATCACAGAGTTGGTTTTAACATAAAGGCGGGTGATTGATGACCTCTGTTATCAGATGAGCGTTTCAGGGTGGTGATTTGTCGTCTTTTTTAAATGTATTTATTTATTTTTTATCTGTGGGTGTGCAGCCTTCCTGCAGGGTCACGCCGAGACGCCCTTGTACCGCTTCTCGCTGTCCGACGGCACGCCGGTCACGGCGCAGACCAAGAGCAAACTGTACCGCCATCCCATGAGCAACGAGCCTCAAGGCTTCCTCTCCACCCACCTACTCCAGAGGTCAGAAACTGAAAAAAATAATATGCTAACACTCCACGACAAAAGATGTTTCACTTACTGCCTCAAAAAAAAGCACTTCCAGCATATCTATGGAAAGCATTCATGCCGAGCAAATAGCTGAAGTAGGAGCTGAAGTGTCTTTTTATCTGCTGGCATCGTGTGAACATCAGTGGAGAAGGCAGCGCACACAAACTGGTATTTTAGTTGCACTTAAACTGAGATGACATATTCAAGGTTTCTGCATTTTTTCTCCCCACACGCAGGGAACCAAACGGCTACCGCTCGGCTCAGGGTGGCGGCATGATGACGAACCCTATGAGGCAACAGGGCATGGGAGGCCCCAACCCCAACGCCCAAATGAACATGAACGCCGGTGGGGGGATGGGCATGGGGGGCATGGGCGGCATGAGCAGGGGCTTTGGCATGAACGAGCAGGGCCACATGGGTCACATGGGTCCGATGGGTGGCGGTGGCGGCGGTGGCCCCATGTACGGAGGCGGTGGTGGAGGAGGAGGTAGTGGAGGCGGAGGCATGGGCAACCGCATGATGCAGATGAGTCAGATGGGGCAGATGAATCAGGTGGGGCACATGAATCAGATGAATCAGATGGGTCCCATGAATCACCCGGGTCAGGGCATGCAGCAGCACCCGCAGCAGCAGCAGCCCCCGTTCCAGAGCAGCGGGGGGTTCGGGCTGAGTGGCATGAACAGCCCTTCAGGAAGCCCCAGGATGGGGGGTCCCCAGCAGGGGCTCCTGATGTCACCCCGGAACAGAGGCAGCCCAAAGATGGGCGCCAACCAGTTCTCGCCGGGAGGTGAGTCGAGCTGCATCTCGTCATTTTAGCATCGGTTATTTATAAATTGATTGATTTCTGATTTGAGTTTTCCTTTCCAGGCCTTCACTCCCCGATGAGTGGCATCGTCAGCGGTGGAGGAGGAGGCGGGGGGAGCACCACCACCTTCTCCAGCAGCTCCCTAAACGCCCTGCAAGCCATCAGCGAAGGAGTCGGCAGCTCCCTCCCCTCCACCTTAACGTCGCCCTCGCCGGCCCACAAACCCGACAGCTCTCCCAGCGTGCACTCCTCCTCCTCGTCCTCGCAGCCCAGTCAGCCGGCCAAACCGGGTCAAGACGGTTCCAAAAGCCCCGCGGGAGGCCTGGGGCCTGGACCCGGCGACCACCACCACCCCGCCATGCACCACCACCACCATCAACATCCGCATCCTCAGGCGGAGAGTTCCGGAGACCGACCGGACAACCAGGTGCCCACGGCAACAAAAGAGTCTGGAGAGGGGGGGTAACGAGGCGGGGGTGGCGAGCTCTGAGCCCCCCCGTCGGGTGCCGGACAGTAAGGGGCATAAGAAGTTGCTGCAGTTGCTGACGTCCCCGACTGAGGAGCTGGGAATAGGTGGCAGCGGGTCAACGGGGCCCCCTGCGCCACCCCCACCAACCAGCAGCGGCACTCCTGCAGTCTCAGACAGCAAGGACCCCATCGGAGGTATGGCTAGCCCCTCGTCTACCGGCGTGTCCTCCTCTTCTTCAGCCGGCGCCAATCTGGGACAGGCGGCCGGGCCGGGGGGCCTCTCGGCGCTATCGTCGGCCCACTACACAGGCTCGCTGCAAGAAAAGCACAAAATCCTCCACAAGCTTCTTCAGAACGGAAACACCCCGGACGACGTGGCTAAAATCACAGCCGAGGCGACGGGAAAGGTGACTCTGGGGGGCCAGGAGGGCGGCGAGCCCGGTACGGGTGGATCGGGGGGAGCCGGCGCCGGGCCGGGAATGGTCACGGAGCCCAAGCAGGAGCAGCACAGCCCCAAGAAGGAGAAGACCCACGCCCTCCTGCACTACCTCCTCAACAAGGACGATTCCAAAGAGCCCGTGGATGTCAAGCCCAAACTCGAAGAGCTAGACGGGAAGGGGGCCCCGGGGGCCACCGGTGGCCCCGCACGGGGAGGCGGCGGAGGATCTGGGTCCGGCCCTGTGCCCGAACATCCTGAGAGCAAGATCAAGTCGGAGCCACCCGATGACGTAAGATTGCACAGACGCGATTAAATACTTTAATATTGCTGTTGACATTTAGCCAGAAACACAGAGGGCAATCTGGCGTTGACCTTTGACCTTCTGCCTCTGAGCTCCGTGCAGACTTTGTTTTACGTAATAACTTATTTGGCCTGTTTTTGATGTTAAGCTGCACAACCTGGAGTCCATCCTGGGAGATTTACGGGGTTCAAGCTCCGACTTTTACCCGGATCAGACTGGAGGGGGAGGGGCCAACGACCCGGGAAGCAAACCTCAGGGTTGCCTTGACGACAGCCTGCAGGGTAAGTGCAAATCCTACAAGAAGTGACATGCGGACATTGCATCATAATGTGATGACATCAATGTAAAACGCCAGCACCATTCCTGAGTCTTGTTTTGACTATATCAATATTTTCAAAATGCCAGAGGGTTCGGAGGTTTTAGGTTTTCTTGAGTTTATACTTTTTCTGTGTGTGTGCAGGGAGTCCAGGGATGGGTCCAGGGCCTCGGGGGCCCTTCCAGAGGGCCATGTCCATGGATGGGAAGCCTTCCGTCGGGCCCGTGGGAGCAGGTAGACGCCCCATGCTCATCAAGCAGGAGAACATGATGGGCAGCCCAGACGGTTACCCGGGAAACATGGGTGAGTGTTCATATAATTATTATTATTATTATTATTATTACTACTACCACTGACACCGTCTGCCATCTTGCCTCACCAGGACCGATGAATAGGGGCATGGTTCCCCAGAGGTCTCCCATGGGCGGGTCGGGGGACTGGGCCATGACCCGCTCCGGCGGCAGCCCCGTCGGCTCGGCGGGACACGCCTCCATGATGCGCCCGGGCGGCATGGAGTACAGCAACAGCAAGGGCATGATGTCGGGGCCCATGGTGGGCCGCTCCAACAGCGTGCCGGGGACGCGCTCCATGCTGCAGCAGCAGCTCATGGATATGGGTACGCCAACGGCAAAGAGATGTTCAGTTCTCTAGATTCTCACTCTTGAATGCTTCATTTAAATATGTGTTGGTGTTCTTTAGGAGGTTCTGCTGACATGGGCATGGGTATGAGTCCCTTCAGCCAGCAGGGCCAACCCAACCAGTCGCCCTCATGGCCAGACAGCATCATGGGCATGGAGGGTAACAGGTGAGTGCAACAGCCCTCATCGAAGCTCAGGAGTTTATTCTGAAACTCATCATAAATTATAATAATAAATGTATTTATAAAGCACTTTCCATCAAAGTGCTGTCAAATAAGAATAATTCTTCTTGCTCTCACATTTAGTTTTTGCACTGTGTTCGCTCTGTATTTTTGTTTTATTTCATTTCCCTTTCCATTTTATTTATTTATTTATGTTTTCTATTTTGAATAATGTTAATACTATTATTTTAACCAAAAGCCCTACTAGGGACAAGTGTCCTGAATTTGCTTTGGCTAAAAACACTATGATGCATACATCAGATGACAGTTTCAAGCGTATGTATGTATATCCCTATTCAAATAAACTTTAAATAAATAAATATATTAAAAGTAAAAACTGTTAAATAAAACAGATAAGAACCATTCAAACCATAAAAACAAGAACAGTCCAGAAAAAACATTCACAGTAAAATAAAAAAATGAATAAAATGTGTGTGTTTGCCCCGTAGACGGCAGTTCGGCAACACCTTAGACGATCTCCTGGTCCCGCCCACCACCAGTGAGGGTCAGAGCGACGAGCGGGCCCTCCTGGACCAGCTGGACTCTCTGCTCAACAACACAGACGGCATCGCCCTGGAGGAGATCGACCGGGCCCTCGGCATCCCGGACCTCGTCAGCCAGGTAGGTCGTCGGATGAGGACGCAGTCATAAGTCACCCGTGCCCTTCTGGGTCCGTCTGGAAGTGAAGTGACGAGGTGAAACCATCGGTCTCGGGGCTCATGAGTGAGCCATAGGCTCGTCTTTGCGTTGGACGTTTCGGTCATGATTCACCGTGTTCTCTTACAGAATGGAGATAGATGAGCCCAGAGGGATCTGTCCGCGCTGCTTAGAAAAAGACAATTGCAGAGCCAACCAATTGGAAATTAATCAATTAGATGGAGAGGTTTGACAAAGCTCTCGCTTTTTTGTCCTCTTTGTCCTTTCTGCTCCAGAACCAGGGAAGTGAGCAGCAGCTGGAGCCCTTTCCGGGACAGGACCCGTCCATGGTGCTGGACCAGAAGCCTCTCTACGGACAGGGCTACCCGGGACCCCCTTCCATGCCGATGCAGTCCGGCTACGGAGGGAACCCGATGCAAGGGCAGGGCCAGCAAGGGGGGTTCGGGCCCATGCTGTCTCAGATGGGCCAAGGCGGCAGCTTCCCGGGGATGGGAGGGATGGGGGGCATGGGTCACCCAAGGGCAAACCTGATGAGACCCCGGATGATGGCCGCCAACAAGCCCATGAGGCTCCAGCTGCAACAGCGGCTGCAGGGACAGCAGGTATGCATCTATGTTAATATGCACATATATGTCTGATTTATACGGTATGCAAATGTCACACGGTCAGAGTAACAATCTCTCCTCCGTCTTTTTTGGTTGTTTGTCTCCTCAGTTCATGAATCAGACGCGACAGGGCATGGGCATGAAGATGGAGAACCCGGTGGGCAACCCTGGCATGAGGCCCGGCATGCAGCCTGGCATGGGAGGACAGGTACGATGGCAATCAGTCACTGGAAGACTGGGGGGACAAAGTATTTTAATATCCTCATCAGAATCACGTTTGCTAAGTTTTTACACACATACAGTTAATTTTACTCCAGTAGCTCCATGTATTTGTCTTTTTTTCTTTGCCTTTAATAGAATAGAGTCAAGACATAGGCAGCAGTGTCCTCTGTTGACTCTAATTTGTTTTGGTGTAAATATATTGTCATTCCTCTAGAAAACATTTAATTATTCATAATTCACACTTTGATGCAGCAAATTGATCCACATTTTTGGAGTTATTTGATGTTTTTTCTCTCCGATTGTGTGTTCTTGTGCAGCCGGGCTTCCTCAACGCCCAGATGATGGCTCAGCGCAGCAGGGAGATGGTCACCATGCAGATGAGGAGGCAGCGCATGATGATGCTGATGCAGCAGCAGCAGCAGCAGCAGGCGGCGGCGGCGGCGGCGGCCGCTGCTGCAGCCGCGGGGGGATTCAGCCCTCCTCCCAACGTCACGGCTCCCGGGGGCATGGAGAACCCTATGGGAGGGCCAAACATGGGCCAGCCGGGCCCCCAGCAGTTCAGCTACGGTGGGAACTATGGTGAGCTTACTTACAGAACACTGCTGCTCCCTGGTGGAGAGTGCATGTACTGCAGTGTCTCAAATTTGTCATGTAAAAAAAAGAAATGAGCAGAAAGAAATGTCAGAAAGCTGACCATGTGCGTCTCCCTTGTCTCTGTTTTTTTGTAGTCAGACCAAATATTGTTACTTATGACAGTAAGTATCAGAACACACTTGTCATCTATTTCTATTTATCACCGTGGCGACGAGGAGAGAGCTGACGCTGGCTGGTTTATCTCCACAGGGATGGCACAGCAGGGAGACCCCTCGTTCGGGCCGTCAGGCGGCAGTCCTCCCAACACCATGATGCCTGGCCGCATGGGGCCTCAAAACCCCATGATGCAACAGCACCCGCAGGGCGGTCCCATGTACCAGGGGGCTGACATGAAAGGCTGGTCGCAGGGGGGCATGGGACGGAACAGGTGGGGAATCAAACACGTTTAAGGCGGACGTTTTTTCCTTGAATGCGTCGGTTAAAGCGCTGAAACTCTCCGTCTCCAGCTCGTACCCTCAGCAGCAGTTCGGCCAGCAGGGACCCCCGGGGCAGCAGCAGTTCGGGCAGCAGGGCAACCCGGGGCAGTACGGGGGCATGATGATGAACGGGGGCATGCCGGCCAGCGGAGGTGGAGGTCACATGGGCCAGATGGGAGGGCAGATGGGGATGAACCCCATGGTGATGGGACGCATGCCGATGGGGCCTGATCAGGTAGGCGGAGGAGGAAAAGTTCACGTTTCTGTGTTTTTTCTTTTAAAACAACACCGACATGCCCAGATGGAGTCATGTCATTCCTTCTGTGCAGAATGGGAGCAAAGAAATCTCTTCTTCTCTCTCTTCTTTAGTGCCAAATATTGGTGTTTCCATCTGCTTTTCTGTGTGAAACATGTGACTTAAACGGAGAATTGAATCTATGTGGAGAGATGAGCCTGAAATCTATTCTTCTTATATCGTTTAATGCATCCGACTCAAGAATTTGCATTAATGAATGAATTACTAATATTTGCATAATGGTAGACCATTTTTTGAAAACGCTGTTTTAAAGTTGAGGCTACATTTAGATGGAAAATCTGGCGACTGGGGAAAACACAAGACAGGCTTTCACTTTTGAAAGAGTTTCTTTGTGTATCTGAGACTTCATTAACTTAATGCTTAAATTGATGTTGCTTAGATGTCTTTGCTTCCCGTGTGTATAGAAGGAACAATCACAGCAACCAATAATCAATGTACAGTTGGAGCAGCGATACTGATTGATTCTGGACCGACCAAACTTTTGCTCAATTGCTGTTTAATCGTTCACTTACCCTCCCTCCCCCTTTTCTCTCTCTTCTCTCCCCATCTAGAAATACTGCTGAACATCCTGACAGAAGCATTTGTCTCACTGTGATCTCCATCCAGAGATAGGACACGGCTGCAGCAACTGGACTGTGTGTGTGTGTGTGAGAGACTGTGTGTGTGTGTGTGTGTGTGTGTGTGTGTGTGTGTGTGTGTGTGTGTGTGTGTGTGTGTGTGTGTGTGTGTGTGTGTGTGTGTGTGTAGTGCCACACTCCCACCAGATGGGGGAGTGGACTTCCTTTCAGGGGGGAAGACGGACGCAGTGTTAATTTAAAATCAGAAACACTGTGACACATTTACACACGTATGATTCCTCCCGTAGTTTAATATTCCTCCCTCTTATGAGCTGTGTGTGTGTGTGTGTGTGTGTGTGTGTGTGTGTGTGTGTGTGTGTGTGTGTGTGCGTGTGCGTGTGCGTGTGTGTGTGCCTCACACTTGGACCAAACCGTGAAGGCGGATCGCAGGACTTCAAGGTCACCCTCTCTCTGTCGAATGTACCACGAAGCCGCGTTGGGCTGGTGAAACGTTGGGATTCCTTCTTTGAACTCTGAACTCTGAACTGGGATTTTTCTTTCACCCCCGCCGTCGAGAATCTTTTTCGGATTGTGACGCCCGGACGAATGTCGTAAAGCAGTAGCACATAGTTTGGCCCTGCGGGACGCCGCCGGGGCTGGAAGTACGAGTGAATTGACTTGTTGGCTGATTGCACTTTAAGGAAAGGCCAACATCAAAGGATTGTGGCAATATAGAGGCCTTTACCCAAGAATTAATGCATAGCAGCAGTTGTTTATTTTTTTTTATTTTTGTGTGTGTGTGTGTGTGTGTGTGTGTTCTCCTCTCTGGGTAATAGGGGGGGCTGTTGATTGGATGGGTTGATGATCTTTGTTCTGAAGTGGGAACCAGTAGAAAGGCGGTAAGCACAGATTTTAATCCCTCAACGCTCTCGTGTTCAACGGTACCGAAAAAAAAAAGTTTTAAAGTGATTTTAAAAGAAAATCCTCGAGACAAACTTCTATTAATGTTCGGGGGAAAAAAAATCCACTTATATTTATACGGATCCACTAAATTTACCATTCCGGAGGTCATTTTTTAACCCCCCCCCCCCCCCCCAAATGTGTTTTGGTTAGCTCCGATAATTTACAGTGTTGCTACACGGTGAGGAAATAATCATTGCCAATTATGAAATTCTGTCTATATTAGCTCCCGCTGTACGAGAAACGTGGATGTTAGATTTCTAGCAATAATCCTTCCTCCTGGTTTTCCTCTGAGGACAAAGCTGAAGCATCATTTACTCGAAGCGACGGCACTGCAGTATTAGACGTCTTGTTTGGAGCGTCTTTTTTTTTTTTTCTCCTTCTTTGTCTGTGAATATGAATTGTAAATATGCTTCAAATGTACTATATATAAATATATATTGCTTTTGTAGGTCACATACTGTTTTTTGCACAGATTGTTAAGGCTTGGATATTTAAAAGTGTAATTTTCTTAACCCGTCATAGGTCGGCTTTTATTTTCAATATCGGAAAGGAAGCCCCTCCCCCTTTTGTTTGTATCAGCACATGTAGATTTTCTTTCATACTGCCACTTTCTTTCTCTTTTTTCCCTTTATTTTGTTTTCTGAGGACATAGTCTTAGCGAAAGAGGTGCTAGTGTGTAATTTTATTTTCTGAATAAATTATTTTTCTTTCGACATAAAAGAAAACACATTATATGCCTCTAAAAAGGAGTTGACACATGATTGTGTTCGGCTCCGAGGCCCAGATGTCTTATTATTCATGTTTTCTGAAGCGAAACCTTCCAACGTGTGACTTCAGGTTTCACTCCTGAGATTTTTTGTGCGTTGAATTTTCTTTTGCAGATTTTTTTAGACTTTTTGGGGGGAAGTCGAACCCACCGTGTAACTGTCCATAAATCCTTTTGGTTGGTTTATAGTGGTTCGTAGTTTGAATTCTTTATTTTTTTAATTTTCTAATCTACCTTTTTGATGCTCAATCCAAAGATTTGTTTTTGTTCGTCATTCTGCAGTGCTTAGAAACATGTTCCTGACGTAGATCGTGCAAAGTACTCGTGTGCTTTTTAACTGTCGCGCATAACCGATGATATACATTAAACTTACCCCCCCCCCCTCCCATCCGTATGACATTAGAGTAGAGACGAGTCTGGATTCTGCTGAGGTGGTTTTTGAGTTTCCTTCGTGTCGTTTCTTCCTTTCCGTAGAACTTCAGGCCAGTTGAATTGTGGTGCTGCAAAACGGACGTTTTAAAGAGAATGTCCAGATGTTTTTCTAAGCTGCAAAAAGGAGGTTTTACGATTGATGTCATTATGTCTCAGAATAATAGCTTGTTGTTGTTTTTTTTACCCCAGACTCAATGAAGAATATGAAATCTAGAAATATAAAAAAAATGTGTTTTTTTGTTGTTTTTTTTGCTTTAAAGGAAAGAAACTCATCTTTGGAGCTAAAGAGAAAGAGAAAGCACACCTGGGGAAACATACAGTCATTATTACAGGATGTAAAATACTATTGCATTTTTTTCTTACCTTGTTTCTTGATGTTAATATCGATGTAAATACAAATTTATATTTAAACATTATTATCTGTCTGTGTTGTCTTTTTTTCACATTTTTGGCCACATGCTGAATCTCACTTTTCCCTGATTTTTTCCCCCTCTCTAGCGCCACCAGCAGGTTTGAATGTTCCCCTCAAGATGACCCTGAACGAGATGAGGTCATCTCTCATCTCAAATTTCATTTTTGTTTATGTCCAAATATCTGGAAAAATAATTCCATTCCCGTCGGCCTCTTTGTATTGTTTGTTTAGCTCTAATTAGCAAATGTTGACACATAAAACAAAGACGGTGAACGTGATCAGTGGACTACTCCTGCTGAACGCTGGTGTTAGCATTTAGCTCAAAGCCCTGCTGTGGCTAATTCAGCTGCTAGTCTTGTTCTATAAAGAGTTACAGTTACACCAGGAATACGATATAACATTGTTTTAACTATATTGATGTTCTAAAAAATCACATCCAAATAATTTGAGAGGTTTTTTTGAGGAATGACCAGGCAGCAAACTGTGGTTCTGGAAAGTAAAGCCAAGGTGGAAGTGCCTTTAAACTTGCAATCTTACTGACAGCCAGCAGGGGGCAACGCCTCTGGTTGCAAAAAGA
>NC_139922.1:27847950-27855450 GCF_963514095.1 Eutrigla gurnardus | reverse complement strand
GGCAGCGAGGTCACGGACGTTTGTGTTCAACAGCGTGCATTGTTATGTGTGTGCGTCCGCCGAGGACAACAGACACACAACAGACAGACGAGGCTGAGAGTCGGCTCTCTCTCTCTCTCTCTCTCTCTCTCTCTCTCTCTCTCTCTCTCTGTCTCTCTGTCTCTCTGTCTCTCTCTCTCTCTCTCTCTCTCTCTCTCTCTGTCTCTCTGTCTCTCTCTCTTCCTCTCTTTAGCCGGCAGCTAAAAACATCCCTCCTCACCGCTGCCTCTCTCTCTCTCCTCTTTGTCTTCAGGTCTCTCTGTCGGAGTTCAGCAAGTCCATCCTACGTGGGCTCAGAGGCAATATGGGTAAGCTGGAACTGAATCAATACCTCTCTCTCTATCTCACCTGCTCTTCCTCCTCCTCCTCCTCCTCCTCCTCAACACAATACATCTCCCTCCTCCGTCCTTGACACACTCAGGGCCGTGACGCCACTCTGGCAACGTGGAAGAAACACAATGACGCTTGTTAAAAACCCTGCAGATCTTCATCCGTACATCACATTCTGATTTGTCTTCCTTCTCTTTGCGGGACATCAAACACACGAGGTTCAGTTCTGAGTTCCTCTCACGCCTGACTTCGCTGAGGCAACAAGACCTTTAGTGAAACTCCCCTGCATCCCCTCATCTCCGTTATATTTCATATCTATGTCATATCTCCGGGTGTTTTAGGGCCGAGGTTACCAACCTGCAGCGCTGCAATCCCACGAGAGGTCAGGGAGCTGAAATCATAGTTCTGGGGTCACAGATGTGGGCGTGAGGAGGTGTAACCGCTGTGATTTGGGCTTGTTGCTGGTTGTGAAGAAAAGCAGAACATCTTCACCGTGGTTCTTTAAACGCATCTGATTCCAACAGTGCATCAAATAAGAAAGAAATCCTTTCTATGAATCTCTGGTTCTTCGTCATGACATACTGTTTGATTTATACTCTTTAGGTTTGTAAAAACACCTGAAATCAATCAATCTTCTGCTGGTTTGACCTGCTGGAAACACAAGTATACGTTACTGAAGGACTCAACATGTCGGCTACGTTAAACAGCTATCTGCACCGCTTCATCGCAAGATTCCACTTTTACGTATCAGTTTGAATATTGATTATCAGTCTTTTAAGCAAAAATACCAAATATTTATTGGGTAGATGATGATAATATACTGAATATATATTTTAGACTGCAAGCGTTCTGAATCTCCTCGGGCTGTGGGAAGCCGTCACCAGCAACTCTTAATAGACCAAATGATTAACAGAGATAATAATCCACTAAATAATGAGGTTACCTTGATGTGTTTTATTCCTAGTTTCTCAATCGATTTTTCCAGAAATGATTACAATATCCCAATATGGCAGTATAAAATGACAGTTATCATACAGACCTGAACACACTAGCGTGATGGTTAATCCGCCTCCTCGTCCACTTTCGTGTTTGGAAACCTGGATGAGGAGAAGATGTCGTCAGCCCGGTGTCACAGCTGTCTGTCTGCGTGTCTGTCTGCATGTGTGTCTACGTGTCTGTCTGCATGTGTGGGCGCATTGTCGATATCTTTGAAGGGAAAAAAGGTGCGAAACACAACAAAAGGGTTTTCTATATTTTAGAGGTGCTTTTAATGAATAGAATATGCACGAAAAAAAAGACTTTCCTCCGGGATGCGTCGAGTTCTGACTCCGCGGCTGAAGAGGAGTCCATTAAAAACCTCAACCGATCTGAGTGCTATTAATATTGCAGTCCTCAATTTCTGAATGAGTGATGAGGGAGCGAGGGCTGACCCAGATGAGTCTGTGAATGAGTGATGATGCTGCTGATTGATGGTTTCCCCGCAGTCAAACTGGACATTTGAAGCAAAGGGAGGTTTTTTTAATCTCTCTGCTTCCAGGAAGTCACAAAGCTTCGACTGAAACACAAGAGGATAACTAACTAACTAACTAAGTAACTAACTAACTAACTAAGTAACTAACTAAGTAACTAACTAACTAACTGACTAACTAACTAACTAACTAAGAGATGTCTTTCTTTATGTTCTATCTTATTATAAACTGGATATCTTTGGCTGCACAAAACAAGACTTTCCAATAATTCAAGAGCATTTTTCACTCATTTCTGACATTTCAACAATTATTCAATGACTCGAGAAAATAATTGGATAAAAATTGACTGATATAGAACCTATTTTATTCCTATTCCTAGCAGTGCAGTAAAATGAGTCATTCACACTGTTGGTGAGGAGACACAGAGGACACCAACTTCACATTTCTCTCCAAAAAGCTGCCTCGCTGCTTCACTGCAACGCAAACTCTGAATAATTCCATCAGTGCTTAGAAATGAATTTAATACTCTAAATAAAAACCCATCGTCTTCGTTCATTCTTCATTGATAATATGCTTTCAGTTCATATTCAGTGACATCTTTAGTGAAGCTTTTATTTTGAAGAGGTGCACCATAACGTATTTGAACATTTTAAATTAATCTCTTTGTTGAGCATTTAGAGAGAGAGAGAGAGAGAGAGAGAGAGAGAGAGAGAGAGAGAGAGAGAGAGAGAGAGAGAGAGAGAGAGAGGCTGGAGTTCCCCTTTAACCGATTTGATAACTTTCCTTTTCAACAACAACACCTCTGATAGAGAAATCTCTATCGAAACCTCGTCAGACTGTTTGATGGCGTATTCGGTGGAGAATCTGTTGGGAGGAGAAGAAGAAGAAGCGATACCACTTCATGCAAACCTCAAACAGATGTCAGTTCAGCACAGCTGCAAGATGTGATGCTGCTTTTGTTTTCTCAGCAGGAAGCTCTGCTGGTTGAAATGACTGTTGTTGAGACGAAGGTCTCTTCTTCGTCTGAATGAGACCTGAAGTTAATATCGATCCTCTAAATGAATGTGTGGATTACAGAATAAATAACGGAGTAATAAAGCGTTCTTCATCTTCATATCAAGTACGTGCAGAGGACGCGGCTCCGAGGCTTCGCCGGGTCTTTGACGTGATCGGCGTGACTGCAGTCAGAGTCAAACATTTCTTGGCAAAGTGAGTTTTATTTTTTGGAACAAGCTGTTCTAAACAGACCATAAATAACGGGAGCCTTTTTATTTGGTTAAAATATATATTTATCTGATGCTCTCTTTCTTTCCTGCCCATTTAAAAACCTTTATACTCAACTACGTCTTCGCATTCATATAAACATGGGTTTTATGGGATTTGGGACCACAAAGACATGAGAGCAAGGAAACAAAAAGGTGAATAGAATAGAAGGAAAACTAAGCAGAAACATCGGATTAAAAGTTAATTCATATATATTTAATGTCACATCTGGCTGATAAATAAGGTCCTGATACGAATCTAATCCGCAGATAAAACCCTCCTAACCAGATGTTTAATATATAGGGTAAATACATAAAGTTGGAATCATTTTGTCTTCAGACACAGTCCTCTGTTTATTCCTATTTAAATGCATCAGTCATCACTTAATGATTTACATTACGAGTCCCAATTAGCCAGGTGGAATCAATTGATTCATAACATTTGTTTGTCGTTATAATAGACAAGACATTTTATGGGTGACGTCGCTTCCCTTAAACATAGATCGAAACGTGTCTGCAGGTTTATTCTTTTTTCACAGTCCGACACTCACACAGTAAACAGCAAACTGTGTGCTGCTTCGGCACATTTGCTTTAGGTTTTCGGAGGACAGAGGACGGGCTGATGCCAAATGTGCCTTTGAGGGGAGGGGGGGGGGGGGGGGGCATCTGTTGCCAACGGCAACCTGCCGTCTGCCTTTAGCACCCAGCATCAGTGCTTGGCAGAAGTGAAATTCATTTTTTCCTCCAAAAACTAAAAAAAAACCTTCTGATGTTGTTTTTTTGAGAGAATGAAGAGGAGATGGATGTGTGGTGAGGCCGTTAAAGATGGAGGGGGCAGCGGTGCTTCCTGTTGCAGCAGAGGGGGGTGGGGGTAACGGCACACCTGTGGCCGGGTTGAGTTGTGGCCGCGGTGCAGTGGAACTTTATAGACGTGATGCCGGGGCTGCTTTCTGTGTGTGGAATGGATTTACGGTCGAGTTGCAACAAAAGAAACAAAAGAAGGTTTTCTCTCCCTTCTTCCTTCTAAATCATCTTCCTCCTCCGTCTCCGCCCAAAGTTCTCCGTCTCTAGAGGGGTTTCAGCTAGACATGAATCCTCCAGTGTTCATGTCTCCCATCCAGGGAGCCAATTAAGGGAAGACACTTCTTTCGCATAATAACATTGTTTTTTTAAAAGAAAAACAGGTTGGAGCTCTTTTATTGCACAGAAAGCTTCTTCAGCTGTTAAAAGACACGTTATTCTCACTTTCTAACATTTCAACTCTTAATTCAGCTCCTCATCTCTGATTTGAGTGTTTTGTTAAACCCTTAAACGGACAGCCGCCATAAGAAATATGCAAAATGTTTATGCATGCATTATAATGTAGACATGAGCAGATATGAGGAGGTTTCTAGGTGTTTATTAATGTTTTTATTCGGCACTAACAGTTAATAAATGATAAGATTGTAGCATCGCTGCAATCATATCGAATGATTTATGACTGTTATAAAAGATATAAATACAAGTGCAAATCATTCACAGGCAGCTTTAAATACAAAATGATGATCAATAAAATGAATATAAAAAAGAAATACTTATTATTATTAATAATTATTACTATTATTATAAAAAATATAATAATAATAAGTGTTTCACTCAGGACAACTGCATTACGTTATAATATTATATTATAATGAACAGTTTATACACATGTAATGGATGCTTTCTGAGAATTGTTGACAAATAGATGAATAACCTTATGAAAAACTAATCTATTTTCAGTTCATTTCTTATTGATGGATGAGTGGAAGCGTCTTTAAATGTTTGATAATATTCAGTTTCTCTACATCACAAATCCCCGTTTTCTATATTTAATACGATAATTCAAATGTCGGTCCTGCTTGCTGACATGAAAGCTGAGTGTCCAGCGCTGATGTTGGCCTTTCTATCTCTCACCCTCCCTCAAGCCGTGTGTGTGTGTGTGTGTGTGTGTGTGTGTGTGTGTGTGGAGGACAGAGGGTCATGTGTGTGTGTCTCTTTGACTCATCCTCCTCCTCACATCCCTTATCTGAACTATTAAAAGCGTGGCTGTCCTACGGCATGAGGGATATGATGGCTGATCCTTCACCTCTCAGCGTCTCCCCCCTCCCTCCCTCCCTCCCTCCCTCCCTCCCTCCCTCCTCGCTCCGAGGAGTCCCCGACCGCGACCCTCCTTTCTATCCGGCACGTCTGACCTCTTTCATCCCGGGTCGGCGAGGAGGGAGTGAGAGAGGAAGCTGGCTGTGAGGGAGTGCACCCGGCGAGCGGAGGGGAGGGTGGCGGCGGCGGCGGTGGAGGTTGTTCTGCTCTCGTGGGCCCGTTAGTGCAGCTGAACCAATTAGCCCTGCTATGCCTGAACTCACCACACACACACACACACACACACACACACACACACACACGCACACACACACACACACACACATCCGCCTTTAACACACAACCTTGTGTATTATCTTATCAGACTGGCATGTTCTCTCATTCTGCATGTGCGCTTTGTAATTGTGTTTGCATGCCAGTGTGTCTACACCCCCTCTCGCTGT
Source organism: Eutrigla gurnardus (assembly GCF_963514095.1). NCBI lineage: Eukaryota > Metazoa > Chordata > Actinopteri > Perciformes > Triglidae > Eutrigla > Eutrigla gurnardus. The sequence goes on along the minus strand of NC_139922.1, from coordinate 27,849,789 downwards.
GTGTGTGTGTGTGTGTGTGTGTGTGTGTGTGTGTGTGTGGTGTGTGTGCGTGTGTGTGTGCGTGTGTGCGTCAGTGTGTGTGTGTGTGTGCGTGTGTGTGCGTGTGTGTGTGTGTGTGTGTGTGTGTGTGTGTGTATGACAGCCAGCGATGATGCCAGGCAGCAGGGAGAAGAGGATGCGAGGCGATGCAGCTCCCTCTCATACGATGCTGCTGTCGTATTGAATCAGTCAGGCACACAGCCGTGGGAATGACACTGCAGTTCTGCTCCGGGAGGCTGATGGAGGTCCAGTTAGAGGGGGGGGAGGTTAGACTTGATGTGTTGTTGCATGGTTTTACCTTTTCATCGTGGCGTTCCCGGCCTCAGAAACCTTCAGCCTGATGAGGTCCTACATGAGAACAGCATAAAGGTCCGATGCTTCTAATGACATTTTGCATTTTAAGAAGCTGGAGGTAATGATTTTACTGAGAGCTTCCTGTTTCATACATCACCTCTAAAGCTTATTAACACCTTAAAGGTTAAGTGTTAATTCATGAGCTTTTAAAGGTGCTGGTTGGTAGATTGCTGGTTGTTTCCTCGGGTTGTTTGAATCCTGAATTCAATTTAAACCCTACAGATCTAAACACATCTACAGTCTACATTTATAGTCATGGTGAGACATTTTGGGAAAATACGCTAATTTGCTTTTCTTGCAGACACTTGAAGAAGAAGATTCTCGAAGCTCTTTTGTCCGTTTAGTTAATATATATACAGACAGTAGCCGTTAGCTTAGCATAAAGACTGGAAACAGGGGGAAAGTGCTAGCCTGGAAGGTAAAAAGACACAAAGTCACAAATGAACACATTATATGTGGTCTGCTTCCAGCTCCATGTTTAGCACACAGACATCAGAGTGGGATCAATCTTCTCATATAGCGTTTGTCATGAATTGGAATAATATTTTCCCCAAAATATACTCCTTATTAATCCCTGTCAAAGTGGGGCGAGGAAGAGAAAATCCCTGAGAACCTGATTTGAAATTCCAGTCCAGATTCCTACAAGGTTTCCAGAAATACAGAGAATTACAAATATGTCAAATACGATGCACAAGACATCTCCGGCTGTTTCATGTGATGGTGCAGCAGGTTACTATCCTTTAGTTTAGCTTTGATAAAGTAGAGAGATGTGTGTGTCCAGTCGGGTAAAATAAGTCCATGTAGTTAAGTGAGGTTAAACGGGTCATTTGAAGTCTAATATACCTGCTGGTGTGTGTCTTTAGTGTGTTGTGTATACAGGAGGGTGGGTGCAAACGGAGCCGGTGCCCCAGTGTTTGTTGTGTAAGCACACCTGATCCCTGGTCTGCCTGTTTGAGGTGTAAGCAGCAGCAGCAGGCCGAGCCCTCGTCTCCTCATCGCCGGGGGTCACGCCTTTGCCTTAAATACGTGTCACGTCCCGTTGTTTTCTCGTTGTTTCCTGCGATGTGATCGGATCCTGAACTGTTCAGGTGAAGTGGGCGGCCTCGGGCGAGGTGGAGAGTGTGTGAGCAGTTCAAAGGTCATACATTTCACAACTCATCGGGTTAGTAATTTAGTTGAGTTTTTCCAGGTTTGATTTCTTTTTTTTTTTATGTGCGATATTTCTTTTGGAACAAAGCATTTCTTTGTCAGCCAGTGTGCTAATTAGACTTAAACACAAGGGAGAAGGTCTATTTTAAGGAAACAGTGCTGATAATTGCTCTTAAAGGCGGAGGAGGAGGAGGAGGAGGAGGGGGGGAGGAGGAAGAAGAGGAGGAGGAGGAGGAGGAGGAGGAGGAAGAAGAGGAGGAGGGGAGAGGAGGAGGGAGGAGGAGGAAGAAGAGAGGA
>NC_139922.1:27779365-27847750 GCF_963514095.1 Eutrigla gurnardus | reverse complement strand
CTCCTCTCCCTCTCCCCTTTCTCTCCCCCTCTCTCTCCCTCTCTCCTCTCTCCCCCTCTCTCCCCCTCTCTCTCCTCTCTCCTCTCTCCTCTCTCCTCTCTCCCCCTCTCTCCCCCTCTCTCTCCCTCTCTCCCCCTCTCTCTCCACCTCTCTCTCCCTCTCCCCCTTTCTCTTCCCCTCACTCTCCCTCTCTCTCAATTTAATTCAATTTAATTCTGTCTCTTTTGACATGTTTCGGTAACAATGCTGCCAAAGCATCAAAGCATCTCTCTCTCTCTCTCTCTCTCTCTATCTCTCTCTCTCTCTGTCTCTCTCTCTGTCTGTCTCTCTCTCTCTCTCTCTCTCTCTGTACCTGGTTCCATTGTTTTTATTAGTCTCTCATCTCAAATGAACATGATGTTTATGATGTTCCCTTTATCTCCGGCTAGCGAGTCGTTTCACGGTGATAATCACAGTTTAACAGAATATGCAATTAGGATGAGAAAGGATGAGCACCGATAAGGTCGACACTGGTATTTTGTTTTTGTATTGCTACTGCTACGTTACTGAGAAGTAAGAAGACTTAAAATACAAACAGTGATCACATGACAAACCTGCAGCTGCTTATTGGGTGATTTTTGACCTGTAACTTTTGCAGCGAGTGTCTGGATTCGGCCTTTTTTATGATACTGAAAATTGTTAATACATATCAAGTACATGTGTTTGGATGCAGGTGATGTTTTTACTGACTGTGTGTGTGAGTGTACTGTCGTCACGTTCCAGCTGCAGAATAGAGACGCCAACCTTAGTAAAGTCATGAAAACAAGCCATACACCGCATTTTAAAGACCAATATGCAAAATAAAATGGATATTTCTAAAGGAGAGTCTTTTTCTGAGTGATGAGACAAGCTGTTGGGTCAAACGTGTGAGATTCTTCACACTGATGGACGGGTGGAAGAGGGGAGGTAACATTATGACGTGATATATTCACTCATTAATATTACTGTATCGCTCTTCTCATCTCACTCTCAACAAGAGACAAAATGTGTGCAGTCTCCAAAACGCTGAACTATTTAAGTTCTCTCCTTTTCTTTTTTGAATTATTTTTTTATTACTCTGATTTTTTTTCATTGCTTTTTTATGACTTTTTTCATGACATTTTCGACATACTATAATTTTTCAGTATTCTGTACCATGAATTTTCATTACTTTTTCGTGACTTTTTTCAACATTCTATACTATAATTTTTTATAACATTCTATACTATAACTTTTTTCAACATTCTATACTATAACTTTTTTCAACATTCTATACTATAACTTTTTTCAACATTCTATACTATAACTTTTTTCAACATTCTATACTACAACTTTTTTCAACATTCTATACTATAACTTTTTTCAACATTCTATACTACAACTTTTTTCAACATTCTATACTACAACTTTTTTCAACATTCTATACTACAACTTTTTTCAACATTCTATACTATAACTTTTTTCAACATTCTATACTACAACTTTTTTCAACATTCTATACTACAACTTTTTTCAACATTCTATACTATAACTTTTTTCAACATTCTATACTACAACTTTTTTCAACATTCTATACTACAACTTTTTTCAACATTCTATACTATAACTTTTTTCGTGACTTTTTTCAACATTCTATACTATAACTTTTTTCAACATTCTATACTACAACTTTTTTCGTGACTTTTTTCAACATTCTATACTATAACTTTTTTCAACATTCTATACTACAACTTTTTTCGTGACTTTTTTCAACATTCTATACTATAACTTTTTTCGTGACTTTTTTCAACATTCTATACTGTAACTTTTTTCGTGACTTTTTTCAACATTCTATACTATACATTTTTTCGTGACTTTTTTCAACATTCTATACTATAACTTTTTTCAACATTCTATACTACAACTTTTTTCAACATTCTATACTATAACTTTTTTCAACATTCTATACTACAACTTTTTTCAACATTCTATACTATAACTTTTTTCAACATTCTATACTACAACTTTTTTCAACATTCTATACTACAACTTTTTTCAACATTCTATACTACAACTTTTTTCGTGACTTTTTTCAACATTCTATACTATAACTTTTTTCAACATTCTATACTACAACTTTTTTCGTGACTTTTTTCAACATTCTATACTATAACTTTTTTCAACATTCTATACTATACATTTTTTCGTGACTTTTTTCAACATTCTATACTATAATTTTTTTCATTACTTTTTTGACATTCTATACTATAACTTTTTTCGTGACTTTTTTCAACATTCTATACTATAACTTTTTTCGTGACTTTTTTCAACATTCTATACTATAACTTTTTTCGTGACTTTTTTCAACATTCTATACTGTAACTTTTTCGTGACTTTTTTCAACATTCTATACTATACATTTTTTCGTGACTTTTTTCAACATTCTATACTATAACTTTTTTCAACATTCTATACTATAACTTTTTTCAACATTCTATACTACAACTTTTTTCAACATTCTATACTATACATTTTTTCAACATTCTATACTACAACTTTTTTCAACATTCTATACTACAACTTTTTTCAACATTCTATACTATAACTTTTTTCAACATTCTATACTACAACTTTTTTCAACATTCTATACTACAACTTTTTTTAACATTCTATACTATAACTTTTTTCAACATTCTATACTACAACTTTTTTCAACATTCTATACTACAACTTTTTTCAACATTCTATACTATAACTTTTTTCGTGACTTTTTTCAACATTCTATACTATAACTTTTTTCAACATTCTATACTACAACTTTTTTCGTGACTTTTTTCAACATTCTATACTATAACTTTTTTCAACATTCTATACTACAACTTTTTTCGTGACTTTTTTCAACATTCTATACTATAACTTTTTTCGTGACTTTTTTCAACATTCTATACTATACATTTTTTCGTGACTTTTTTCAACATTCTATACTATAACTTTTTTCAACATTCTATACTACAACTTTTTTCAACATTCTATACTATAACTTTTTTCAACATTCTATACTACAACTTTTTTCAACATTCTATACTATAACTTTTTTCAACATTCTATACTACAACTTTTTTCAACATTCTATACTACAACTTTTTTCAACATTCTATACTACAACTTTTTTCGTGACTTTTTTCAACATTCTATACTATAACTTTTTTCAACATTCTATACTACAACTTTTTTCGTGACTTTTTTCAACATTCTATACTATAACTTTTTTCAACATTCTATACTATACATTTTTTCGTGACTTTTTTCAACATTCTATACTATAACTTTTTTCGTGACTTTTTTCAACATTCTATACTATAACTTTTTTCAACATTCTATACTACAACTTTTTTCGTGACTTTTTTCAACATTCTATACTATAACTTTTTTCAACATTCTATACTACAACTTTTTTCAACATTCTATACTATAACTTTTTTCAACATTCTATACTACAACTTTTTTCAACATTCTATACTATAACTTTTTTCAACATTCTATACTACAACTTTTTTCAACATTCTATACTACAACTTTTTTCAACATTCTATACTACAACTTTTTTCGTGACTTTTTTCAACATTCTATACTATAACTTTTTTCAACATTCTATACTACAACTTTTTTCGTGACTTTTTTCAACATTCTATACTATAACTTTTTTCAACATTCTATACTACAACTTTTTTCGTGACTTTTTTCAACATTCTATACTATAACTTTTTTCGTGACTTTTTTCAACATTCTATACTATACATTTTTTCGTGACTTTTTTCAACATTCTATACTATAACTTTTTTCAACATTCTATACTACAACTTTTTTCAACATTCTATACTATAACTTTTTTCAACATTCTATACTACAACTTTTTTCAACATTCTATACTATAACTTTTTTCAACATTCTATACTACAACTTTTTTCAACATTCTATACTACAACTTTTTTCAACATTCTATACTACAACTTTTTTCGTGACTTTTTTCAACATTCTATACTATAACTTTTTTCAACATTCTATACTACAACTTTTTTCGTGACTTTTTTCAACATTCTATACTATAACTTTTTTCAACATTCTATACTACAACTTTTTTCGTGACTTTTTTCAACATTCTATACTATAACTTTTTTCGTGACTTTTTTCAACATTCTATACTGTAACTTTTTTCGTGACTTTTTTCAACATTCTATACTATACATTTTTTCGTGACTTTTTTCAACATTCTATACTATAACTTTTTTCAACATTCTATACTACAACTTTTTTCAACATTCTATACTACAACTTTTTTCAACATTCTATACTACAACTTTTTTCGTGACTTTTTTCAACATTCTATACTATAACTTTTTTCAACATTCTATACTACAACTTTTTTCGTGACTTTTTTCAACATTCTATACTATAACTTTTTTCAACATTCTATACTATACATTTTTTCGTGACTTTTTTCAACATTCTATACTATAATTTTTTTCATTACTTTTTTGACATTCTATACTATAACTTTTTTCGTGACTTTTTTCAACATTCTATACTATAACTTTTTTCGTGACTTTTTTCAACATTCTATACTATAACTTTTTTCGTGACTTTTTTCAACATTCTATACTGTAACTTTTTTCGTGACTTTTTTCAACATTCTATACTATACATTTTTTCGTGACTTTTTTCAACATTCTATACTATAACTTTTTTCAACATTCTATACTATAACTTTTTTCAACATTCTATACTACAACTTTTTTCAACATTCTATACTATACATTTTTTCAACATTCTATACTACAACTTTTTTCAACATTCTATACTACAACTTTTTTCAACATTCTATACTACAACTTTTTTCAACATTCTATACTATAACTTTTTTCAACATTCTATACTACAACTTTTTTCAACATTCTATACTACAACTTTTTTCAACATTCTATACTACAACTTTTTTCAACATTCTATACTATAACTTTTTTCAACATTCTATACTACAACTTTTTTCAACATTCTATACTACAACTTTTTTCAACATTCTATACTATAACTTTTTTCGTGACTTTTTTCAACATTCTATACTATAACTTTTTTCAACATTCTATACTACAACTTTTTTCGTGACTTTTTTCAACATTCTATACTATAACTTTTTTCAACATTCTATACTACAACTTTTTTCGTGACTTTTTTCAACATTCTATACTATAACTTTTTTCGTGACTTTTTTCAACATTCTATACTGTAACTTTTTTCGTGACTTTTTTCAACATTCTATACTATACATTTTTTCGTGACTTTTTTCAACATTCTATACTATAACTTTTTTCAACATTCTATACTATAACTTTTTTCAACATTCTATACTATAACTTTTTTCAACATTCTATACTATAACTTTTTTCGTGACTTTTTTCAACATTCTATACTGTAACTTTTTTCGTGACTTTTTTCAACATTCTATACTGTAACTTTTTTCGTGACTTTTTTCAACATTCTATACTATACATTTTTTCGTGACTTTTTTCAACATTCTATACTATAACTTTTTTCAACATTCTATACTATAACTTTTTTCAACATTCTATACTACAACTTTTTTCAACATTCTATACTATACATTTTTTCAACATTCTATACTACAACTTTTTTCAACATTCTATACTACAACTTTTTTCAACATTCTATACTACAACTTTTTTCAACATTCTATACTATAACTTTTTTCAACATTCTATACTACAACTTTTTTCAACATTCTATACTACAACTTTTTTCAACATTCTATACTACAACTTTTTTCAACATTCTATACTATAACTTTTTTCAACATTCTATACTACAACTTTTTTCAACATTCTATACTACAACTTTTTTCAACATTCTATACTATAACTTTTTTCGTGACTTTTTTCAACATTCTATACTATAACTTTTTTCAACATTCTATACTACAACTTTTTTCGTGACTTTTTTCAACATTCTATACTATAACTTTTTTCAACATTCTATACTACAACTTTTTTCGTGACTTTTTTCAACATTCTATACTATAACTTTTTTCGTGACTTTTTTCAACATTCTATACTGTAACTTTTTTCGTGACTTTTTTCAACATTCTATACTATACATTTTTTCGTGACTTTTTTCAACATTCTATACTATAACTTTTTTCAACATTCTATACTACAACTTTTTTCAACATTCTATACTACAACTTTTTTCAACATTCTATACTACAACTTTTTTCGTGACTTTTTTCAACATTCTATACTATAACTTTTTTCAACATTCTATACTACAACTTTTTTCGTGACTTTTTTCAACATTCTATACTATAACTTTTTTCAACATTCTATACTATACATTTTTTCGTGACTTTTTTCAACATTCTATACTATAATTTTTTTCATTACTTTTTTGACATTCTATACTATAACTTTTTTCGTGACTTTTTTCAACATTCTATACTATAACTTTTTTCGTGACTTTTTTCAACATTCTATACTATAACTTTTTTCGTGACTTTTTTCAACATTCTATACTGTAACTTTTTTCGTGACTTTTTTCAACATTCTATACTATACATTTTTTCGTGACTTTTTTCAACATTCTATACTATAACTTTTTTCAACATTCTATACTATAACTTTTTTCAACATTCTATACTACAACTTTTTTCAACATTCTATACTATACATTTTTTCAACATTCTATACTACAACTTTTTTCAACATTCTATACTACAACTTTTTTCAACATTCTATACTACAACTTTTTTCAACATTCTATACTATAACTTTTTTCAACATTCTATACTACAACTTTTTTCAACATTCTATACTACAACTTTTTTCAACATTCTATACTACAACTTTTTTCAACATTCTATACTAACTTTTTTCAACATTCTATACTACAACTTTTTTCAACATTCTATACTACAACTTTTTTCAACATTCTATACTATAACTTTTTTCGTGACTTTTTTCAACATTCTATACTATAACTTTTTTCAACATTCTATACTACAACTTTTTTCGTGACTTTTTTCAACATTCTATACTATAACTTTTTTCAACATTCTATACTATAACTTTTTTCAACATTCTATACTACAACTTTTTTCGTGACTTTTTTCAACATTCTATACTATAACTTTTTTCAACATTCTATACTACAACTTTTTTCAACATTCTATACTATACATTTTTTCAACATTCTATACTACAACTTTTTTCAACATTCTATACTACAACTTTTTTCAACATTCTATACTACAACTTTTTTCAACATTCTATACTATAACTTTTTTCAACATTCTATACTACAACTTTTTTCAACATTCTATACTACAACTTTTTTCAACATTCTATACTACAACTTTTTTCAACATTCTATACTATAACTTTTTTCAACATTCTATACTACAACTTTTTTCAACATTCTATACTACAACTTTTTTCAACATTCTATACTATAACTTTTTTCGTGACTTTTTTCAACATTCTATACTATAACTTTTTTCAACATTCTATACTACAACTTTTTTCGTGACTTTTTTCAACATTCTATACTATAACTTTTTTCAACATTCTATACTACAACTTTTTTCGTGACTTTTTTCAACATTCTATACTATAACTTTTTTCGTGACTTTTTTCAACATTCTATACTGTAACTTTTTTCGTGACTTTTTTCAACATTCTATACTATACATTTTTTCGTGACTTTTTTCAACATTCTATACTATAACTTTTTTCAACATTCTATACTACAACTTTTTTCAACATTCTATACTACAACTTTTTTCAACATTCTATACTACAACTTTTTTCGTGACTTTTTTCAACATTCTATACTATAACTTTTTTCAACATTCTATACTACAACTTTTTTCGTGACTTTTTTCAACATTCTATACTATAACTTTTTTCAACATTCTATACTATACATTTTTTCGTGACTTTTTTCAACATTCTATACTATAATTTTTTTCATTACTTTTTTGACATTCTATACTATAACTTTTTTCGTGACTTTTTTCAACATTCTATACTATAACTTTTTTCGTGACTTTTTTCAACATTCTATACTATAACTTTTTTCGTGACTTTTTTCAACATTCTATACTGTAACTTTTTTCGTGACTTTTTTCAACATTCTATACTATACATTTTTTCGTGACTTTTTTCAACATTCTATACTATAACTTTTTTCAACATTCTATACTATAACTTTTTTCAACATTCTATACTACAACTTTTTTCAACATTCTATACTATACATTTTTTCAACATTCTATACTACAACTTTTTTCAACATTCTATACTACAACTTTTTTCAACATTCTATACTACAACTTTTTTCAACATTCTATACTATAACTTTTTTCAACATTCTATACTACAACTTTTTTCAACATTCTATACTACAACTTTTTTCAACATTCTATACTACAACTTTTTTCAACATTCTATACTATAACTTTTTTCAACATTCTATACTACAACTTTTTTCAACATTCTATACTACAACTTTTTTCAACATTCTATACTATAACTTTTTTCGTGACTTTTTTCAACATTCTATACTATAACTTTTTTCAACATTCTATACTTCAACTTTTTTCGTGACTTTTTTCAACATTCTATACTATAACTTTTTTCAACATTCTATACTACAACTTTTTTCGTGACTTTTTTCAACATTCTATACTATAACTTTTTTCGTGACTTTTTTCAACATTCTATACTGTAACTTTTTTCGTGACTTTTTTCAACATTCTATACTATACATTTTTTCGTGACTTTTTTCAACATTCTATACTATAACTTTTTTCAACATTCTATACTACAACTTTTTTCAACATTCTATACTATAACTTTTTTCAACATTCTATACTACAACTTTTTTCAACATTCTATACTACAACTTTTTTCAACATTCTATACTACAACTTTTTTCGTGACTTTTTTCAACATTCTATACTATAACTTTTTTCAACATTCTATACTACAACTTTTTTCGTGACTTTTTTCAACATTCTATACTATAACTTTTTTCGTGACTTTTTTCAACATTCTATACTGTAACTTTTTTCGTGACTTTTTTCAACATTCTATACTGTAACTTTTTTCGTGACTTTTTTCAACATTCTATACTATACATTTTTTCGTGACTTTTTTCAACATTCTATACTATAACTTTTTTCAACATTCTATACTATAACTTTTTTCAACATTCTATACTACAACTTTTTTCAATATTCTATACTACAACTTTTTTCAACATTCTATACTATAACTTTTTTCAACATTCTATACTACAACTTTTTTCAACATTCTATACTACAACTTTTTTCAACATTCTATACTACAACTTTTTTCGTGACTTTTTTCAACATTCTATACTATAACTTTTTTCGTGACTTTTTTCAACATTCTATACTGTAACTTTTTTCGTGACTTTTTTCAACATTCTATACTATACATTTTTTCGTGACTTTTTTCAACATTCTATACTATAACTTTTTTCAACATTCTATACTACAACTTTTTTCAACATTCTATACTATAACTTTTTTCAACATTCTATACTACAACTTTTTTCAACATTCTATACTACAACTTTTTTCAACATTCTATACTACAACTTTTTTCGTGACTTTTTTCAACATTCTATACTATAACTTTTTTCAACATTCTATACTACAACTTTTTTCGTGACTTTTTTCAACATTCTATACTATAACTTTTTTCAACATTCTATACTACAACTTTTTTCGTGACTTTTTTCAACATTCTATACTATAACTTTTTTCGTGACTTTTTTCAACATTCTATACTATAACTTTTTTCATTACTTTTTTTTTTAACATTCTTTACTATAACTTTTTTCATTACTTTTTTGACATTCTATACTATAACTTTTTTCATTACTTTTTTGACATTCTATACTATAACTTTTTTCATGACTTTTATCGACATTCTATACTATAACTTTTTCGACATTCTATACTATAACTTTTTTCGTGACTTTTTTCAGCATTCTATACTATAACTTTTTTCACTACTTTTTTTTTAACATTCTTTACTATGACTTTTTTCATGATTTATTCCGACATACTATAATTTGAGTATTTTCATAACTTTTTTATGGACCCGTGGTCCATCATACACACATCTCAGGGGCTGGCTTGCTGTCTGTCTGGCTGGTGAGTGAGTAAGTTAGTGAGTTAGTGAGTGAATGACTGAGTGAGAGATTGCCCTTTGTTGTTGCATATTGATTTTAAAAACATTTCAGACAAAAAAGTAACCATATAGATTTCCAAGTTTGTCAAAATAATGTTTTGAAATATTTTCACATGTCTGTGTCTGTCAGGGCTCAGGAGGTGGAGTCATGCTGTGGTTTATCAGTTATGATGGAAAAGAACAGAAGACAGCAGAAGATAATTGAATGTGTTTCTTATCAAAAACATGCAATTGTCAGCCTGTGAACCCTGTCTCATCCAGACAACCCATCCATCAACTACATCTCTTTACATACCTCAAACTAGTGTAATCTATTCCAAAATTGTTTTTCTTAAAAAAACCTCTGTGAACTATTTATCTTTTATGACGTCCAAAAATCATTTAGGTTCCCTCAACTAATTTAAATGGTATACCCTAGAGTCTGACATGTGCTGTTTTCGCCCTCTTCTGGCCCAAACTATTTATTGCAGCTCACATTTTTGTCCCAACAAAAAGCAAAATTTAAAGGAACAAAACTGACCCCAAACTTGTACCAAGTTTTTGTATGTTTATTATCATCGAAATGTTTATTGAAACACCATGTGTGTAAGGATCAAATAATAAAAGGAGACTCAATGTAAAGCTTGCACAGGCGATCTGCAGTGAACAGACCTGCTATCAAAGTCTGGGATACAACATTTCCTTTGGATTGTGCTGGTTCAGAACAAAAAAGCAGATGGTTTATGTAAAAATGAATATCATAGCAAATACCCCAGTGAGGGGAGGAGAAATGATCATGTCTTAAAAATGGATTGACAAAATGAACGCAGTTACAGGTACGAAACAGGAGAGCGGTAATGAAAATAAAACAAAATTAAAAGTACTGTATCTGCAATCTTGATCTCACACACACACATACACACACATATACACACTCACTTGCAAGCACACTCATACACACACAGGCAGGCGCACACACATGCACACGCTCACTCTCACGCACACACTTGCACACACACACATGCTTCAGAGGTTTCCCCACACACACACACACACACACACACACACACACAATCACAAACCCACAGATAAAATGTAGTGATTGAAAATAGTGAAACCTTGGTAAAATCTAATGGTATCATACATCCACGTCTTGTGTCTGAAGTGCAGAAAACAAAATGAGCTTTAAAAAAAAACTAAAATGGAGATAAAATTCAGATGAATAATGAAAAGCATGCCCATCTTCACTGGTCTAACCCAACTTGAAACGACCACAAACCCAGAGTGTTGCTCTCTCTACCCTACCCAACCCCCGACCCCCACCCCTTTACTCCACCCTCACTTGCACCATGCCCTCTTACCTTGTTTCTCATATCATACCCACATCCCCGCCTCACCCTCATCCTGCCCTCGGCCTCCAACCCCCTCCCTCCCTCCTTTCCTACACCTGCCTCCCAAACCTGCCATATTTCATAGTTTCCGTGCTCTTCCGAGTCACGGACGGAGGCCTGGCTGAGAGGAGGAAGCCGGGGGCGGGTCGGGAGGAGAAGAGGTGCTGGTTTCGGGGCTCTGGTCACCATTTATCAAAAAAAAAAACACAATGTCCAGTTCAGAATAACAGAGTGAGGACTCGGAGGGGGGGAAGAGGAGTCTCGTTGTGTGTTGAGGTTGAAGGTTGTGAACCTGTTTGCTTGTGTGTCGGGGTTGTTGTGTTTTTTTTTTACACTGGAAACAATCTTATGATGCGTTAGTCTAGATGTGAGTGTTTTTGGGGTTGTGCGATGTTGTGTTAAAAGGCATGGGTGGTAGTGGAGGTGGGGTTGGCGTAGGCTCAGGGCCTTGTCCCTCGTCCCTCGGCCCCAGTCGGAGAAAAGGGGGGCAGGTTTATAGGGCTTGCGTCTTGAGCTCGATGGGCTCGCCGCGGGCGTCCTGCTGGGTCTCGCTCTCTGGAGGCCGGCTGCCCTTCAGTGTGGCCAGGCGCTCGGACAGACCCCTCATGCGTGGGAACAGCATGAAATCATACAGAAGGGCGCCCATTGCACCTCCTATCATGGGCCCGACCCAGTACACCTGCGAGGAGCGAAACATCAGTCAGCCATTCATAATTCCCTCTCAGATTGTCGTCTTCAGCGTGACTCGCAGGTCTTACCCAGTGGTTGATGAAGTTCCTGAAGAGCACGGCGGGGGCGAAGGACCTGGCAGGGTTCATTCCAGCGCCGGTGTAGTACATCTAAGACATGATCCCACTCGTTACTGCATTGTGTGTTTAAAAATATTCAATTGTTACGTCACATAATTGTCTGTGATGTGTCTCACCCCCATGAGATGTCCGATGGTGACGGAGAAGCCGATGGATAGGGCGGCGGATCCCATGCGTCCGTTTCTCCTCTCGTCAGTCACGGCGAAGATGCAGACCACGAGCTGCATGGTGAGGAAGACCTCCACGGTGGTGGCCATTCCTAGACTGATGCCCGGCTGCAGCTGCAGATCAGATGGATGAAAACAAATCTTTGCATAAGTCAAAGAAATCTCAGAAATGTTTTAAACGTATTCTAACTTTTTCTTTGTTTTTCGTATCTTAAATTCCAACAGATTGCTTTACTGAGCCTGAATGAAATGATCCTAAACTCTTCAATCCTGTGTCGGGTCCTTACCGTGTTCATCGCCATGTTGCCTCGCATGTTGCCGGGCGTGACCCCGTACAGCACGGCGGCCCCGGCCACGGCCCCCAGGCACTGAGCGGCTATGTAGAAAATGGCGCGGAAGAGCGACATCTGCGAGCCAACAAGGTAGGCGAAGGTGACGGCGGGGTTAATGTGGCCGCCGCTGATGTGGCCGATGGACTGGATGAGAGTGGCAGCTGCCAGCCCAAAGCACAGGGCCACATGGAGGACATGGTGAGGCCCGGTGGTCCAGCGCAGGGCGGCCCCCATGCCGAAAAACACAAAGAACATGGTCCCGAAGAACTCTGCGAAGACCGCCCGCCAAAAATTCATGGACCGGAACTCCCACATGGTGACCGTTCACTCGAAGGCTCTCCACCAGATGAAGAAGGTTCTCTCAAAGATTAAATCAAGAAAAGGTGGAACCTTTTCAATCCTCTTCAAAACAAAAAAAGGATCTCCCCAAAAAAAAAACACTCAAAAAAACAGGACGAATCCACTCAAACGGATCTTTACCAACTGGGTCGGTAAAGTCAACTCAGCTGCTTGCCACCTCTGTCCACCTGTCGCAAAGACATAGGTGGGAGATAGCGTGGGGAGGTGTGGGTGGAGATCTCAGGTGGGGTGAGTCGTCAAGAGGAAGTGGGCATCAACACTAAAAAAGGATGTTTCTAAATTAGAGACGGGGGTAGACAGAGTGTCCGGTTGGACCTTTTAGCCTCTCTGACAGAGGGGAGAGGGCCAGACAGGGGCTTTATAATAACCCCCAGGGGCCCCAGGTGACGCCATAATCCCCCCCTGTAGGGCCAAGGGCGTGGGGAGGGGGGTGGGGGGCGGCAGTGCTGGACATCCTAAATCAAACAAACTTAACCCTTCTGTCGCCCCCTTGTAACAAGACATGGCCAAACAGGCGAGAATAGAAGAGTACAAGGCGAGAATGAGTGGAAGTCAATGTAAGACGTTTAGTGGGAGGAAGAACTACACTAGGAAGTACTGTATCTTATATTCAGGGGGGGGGGGGGGGGGGGGTCACCAGGAGGAACAGCCGTGACGGAGAGCAGCTGCAGCCCAGACGTTTTCTTTGAGGCGTATGTCATCTGTTGACGTATCATAACTGTCATAATCAGGTTGGGATGCAAATGCTTCTGGACAAGGACAGAAAACACAAACATCTGTGCACATAGACTCTGCCATCATGCACACACACACACATTAACACACACACATATAGACACTTACACACACACACACACACACACACACACACACACACACACACACACACACACACACACACACACACACACACACAGACACACACACACACACACACACACACACACAGACACTTACACACACACACATAGACGTATGCACACATGCAGATAATACAGTTGGGGCCCCGGACGGAAGTGCCCAAAGCTAACAGCGCTGAAGTGACCCATACACTGAAATGCCTGACCCTGTGAAACCATTGTCTGTGGGCCACATATAGACGCCGACAGGTCAAGAATATATATATATATATATATATATATATATATATTAAAACTAAAGCACGGAACTAGCCGCTAACTAAGCATTATCTGAAATGTGCAAAAAAACAACATATATGGCTTTCTGTTTATTATTTTGGAGACAATAACGAGGAGGTAAGGTGCAGCCGTCAGTGCAGAGGCCTGCATGAACACAAAGACCTGGACTAGGACTCGGAGCCTCTGAGCCTCGGAGCCTCTGAGCATCGGAGCCAGTGTCTCCACTGCGTTGCTACGGCGACACGAGGAGGAGCTGACCAAAGTGTGTTGACAAACACAGATCCACAATCAGTGGAACAACAACGATTCACATAACGCAGCAGACGGGCTTCTAGGAGATGCTCGGCAGAGGTCTGCATTATGTGGAAGTGTGTGTGTGTGTGTGTGTGTGTGTGTGTGTGTGTGTGATGCGGGTTGGCAGCAGGGATGAGTGTGGGGGGGACGGTGGGGTTACTAAGCAGCACCGGGGCATCGCGCTGACCAGTCGAGAGCCATCACTGCTGGGAGGGGTTGAGGGGGGGGTGAGATGGGGGGTGGGGGGGATGGGGGGGTAGTTGGTGGTGATGAATGCAGAGAGCTGATGTTGCTGTTTTGACTCCCTTTTATACATGTTAGAAAGACCACACACAATGCAAAATGCTGGCAGCACCGTGGCAGTTATAGCTATTGTGTGCACATTGTGTGTGTGTGTGTGTGTGTGTGTGTGTAAATAGTTTATGTATGTGTTGTGTGTATTGAAATGACACTGCTGTAGCGATACTGTTTGCCTCCATGGTTTTATTTGAGCCTCGCAGTCAAACCGAACAGCAACATAATAAAAACGCATCAATTTTAAAGGTTCAGTTCGTGCAAAACACAAAACAACTCACTTGCTGTAGGCAATATACACACAAATATTATGAATACAATAACGATAATAAAGGTTTGATGAAAGCAAAAAGCATTGTCTCTCCCACACACACACACACACACACACGTTATATCCATTTCATATAACAAGGCGTATTGATACTGAGCGTGTTCTTTCCTTAGAGCCGTTCCAGAGAATCAGAGTCTATTTGGTTGTGAAAAGGACGAGGAGACGGACGCTAACAGGCTCAGACACGGTGGACTAATTGAGGAGCATCATTGAACCCACAACACAGTGCGAGGACCTTCTTTAGCATTTCAAAGCGTACGTGGAACTCAAAGTGGCAACACATAATAGCGTTTTCAATGAACCTCCATTATACATTCTAATGATGTGCAAATGTGAAAGCAGCAACACTGAGTCTCAGACCTTTACTGTCACGCTCGGCTCCAGTAAAATGCAGCTTTCTCTCCACGTGTGCAACAGAAATAATGTTTCAGTGGAAGGCGATAGAAAGGAGAACTCTATTGTCCGCTGAGCGACATGTGAGTTTGTCGAATAATAGAATAAACATGAGACGCCTGCAGACACTTCAAAATAATACATGTGGAAGCCTACAGCCAAATTAGAATAAACAAAATGTAAATAAAAGAAAATGTTGTTTTCCATAAACCACACCATTACTTAACTAAATACACTTTAGGATTTAGGGTTCTTAGTGTGGCAGGACAGATAATCAATAAACTGATATCGGAGGCTTTATTACTCTTCTCTTCTTCTGCTGTTACACTTAGTTCACCATCATTCCTGAAATGCCAACAGCTGCTACAGTGACTGTTTCATGGAGTATTTCCATTTTGTGCTGCCTTCCAAGCAAAAAGGCAAATATTCACTTATAACCACTTCTTAAGTTTGTGAAAATTTGCTCTTTTTTTTTTTCATATTTCAATTTTTATATCATCGTAAACTGAATATTATAGAGTTTTAACACATTTAAACACCGTAGGCTTGGGGAAATTAAAACAATGTTTTTTGATAATTTAGAGAATAAACTGATTTATCAGATGAATCCCGGTGGGATGCATTAAGAACCCGGAGATTAAATCTGAAAATGAATAGATGTTCAATTCATCTCCCACCTGACACCCTCTGCTTTTCCATGACGTGTTGCTATTCTCACTTCAGTGAAGGATTTTAGGATTTCTTCATTTCGGGTTAGGGTCATGTTGGATGTAGGATGAATCTCATCTTCATTAAAAATAAAAAACAAACATGTGTTTCCATGTGTCTGGTCGTGTGCTCAGCTGCTCTCCTGTTTGTTGGCCTGCTTGGCCCTCATGGCGTTCTGCGTGACCGTGGACAAAGACGACCCCGTCATGCTCGCCGTCTCCACGATCTCGATGTCCTTGCAGGTCAGACACGCCACCAGCTTCTGGCGAGAGGCGCTGCGTGCGAAGCAGAAATCGTGGGACACGCCGGCCAGCAGAGCACCGATCACCGGGCCGATCCAATACACCTGGAAGAAAAACGGTTTTCACTTCAACTGGACGGTCCGAGTAGAAAACATCCATCTGAGTATCAACTGAACTTTACTGCTGAGGCCATTCACAGACCCTTTACTTCAGTAAAATACATTAATATAAATGTACACCATTAAGTAAAGTATGGTATGAACGGTTATGTGGACTAAACGTAACAAAAGTAAAGGCGTTATTAGACACTAGTGCATCTGTGTGTGAGCAGCGTTTAACTGTTGTCAATGCTCAAGTTGGAGTCATTCAAAAATTGATTGTATAGTATAATATTCATAAAATAAGTTATTAAAAATGATTGTATAGTATAATATTCATAAAATAAGTTATAAAAAATGATTGTATAGTATAATATTCATAAAATAAGTTATAGAAAATTTCATAGTAGTATGCTATGAAAATATCATAAAAGTCATAGTAATGTAGACAGTATAGTAGGCCATGAAAAGACAATGTATACAATATAGTACAGAAAAAAGCCAGTGTTAAAAGGTTTGAAAGTCATAGGAAAGTATGACACAAAAAATCATGAAAAATGTCATAGTAAATGTAATTAATGGTCATTGCATGTTACAAATATTATGTAAAAAAGTTAAAGTATACAATGCAATGTAAACTTCATGAAAATGTCATTGAATGAGTTATGTAATATGCTTGAATAATTCACAAAAAAAAATCCTACTATCATCACAAAGATGCTCTTCGAAAGTCATAAAAATTCAGAAGAATTCAGAAAAGAGATAGTATAGAAATTATAGTATAATATGCCATAAAAATATAATTAACATTATTTTTACTATAATATGCTATAAAAGTAATAGTATACATCATATCACAACCAATTATAAATGTCATTGTATTAGTACGTCAAAAGTAAAATATCACAGTATAGTATGCTATATAAAAGTAATACTATAGTATGCATTAAAAATCATATGTTGCAGGAGAATAAGTTGAAAGTTGATGATAGAAATGTCATCTTATGCCATAAAAAGATCACATAAAATATACAATAGAAAATGTTCTAAAAATGGCATAGTATAGTATTTAAGTATGTAATAAAAAAGTCAAAAATAAATAATCCCATATGCCATAATAATGTCATAAAATGTCATATACATATATTCAATACAGTAGGTCAAATAAAATCTCATGAAAAAAATAATTAAAATTTAAAAAGTCATTATATATAATAATATATATATAATAATATATATATATATATATATATTATTATATATATATATATATATATAATAATATATATATATATATATATATATATATATATATATATATATATATTTATTTATTTATATTTATAAAATTATAGTATAGTAAGCATAGAAAATGTCTGATCAGAATGATAATATGCCATAAAAATATTTTAAAAAAGTAATTAAAAATAATAAGTTAGATAAAAAAAAAAATAGTCATATAAAGTCAAGTATAAAGTATCACAAAATGGAAATACTCAAAGTACACAATGGTACTTAATAACAGCACAACTGTAAATGTTCAACCTTAAAACCATTATGTAATTAATTTAAAATATGAATTGAATTTGAATATTCATTAATTTGTTGCTGTTACTGTGGTTGTTCTGAGTGTTGCTATGGCGACAGATCTCTCACCCAGTGGTTTTCCCAGAAGCCCGTGATGATGGCCGGACCCAGAGAACGTGCAGGGTTCATACTAGCACCGGAGAACCGCGCCTGACACACACACACACACACACACACACACACACACACACACACACACACACACACACACACACACACACACACACACACACACACACATTTTTGCTACTTTTCCTTGTTATAAGCAAATATTTTTTGCATGGCATCTTTCTCTTCATTGCCTCCTCAGTGTTACCTGGATACATCACAGCAAAAGTAAACATCCCATAATATCTCTTACAGTATTTCAGAGGTGGGAAATAAAGTACAAATACTTTTAGTAAGTAGAATTTTAAGGTATCTTGTACTTTTTTTCGGACTACTTTTTACTTTTACTCCCTACATTTTAAATATCTGTCATTTCTACTTTTCAAAACCGGCTTGTTACCTTTAAATGCATCTGAGGGGAATTATCAAAAATAATCCTATTAATATGGCGTGAGATTCAGTTAGCCTTGCAAACAAAAACAGCCCGTAGAAATGTCCCTCATAGGGAACATTTCAGAGTCTGTACCTTTTTACTTTTACTTGAGTAGTTGAATCAGTACTTCTACTTTTACCAGAGTATTTTTGAACACAAGAATGTGTACTTCTACTTGAGGATGTCTGTACTTTTGACACCTCTGCAGTATTTACATTGTCCCTGCTTGAAAGAACAGTCATATATATTTTGTACTATTCTTCATCTAAACTTTTGATATTCAGCTCCGACTTTCATGAATGTTTTCATGTTATCGTTGTGCACGGACGCTCCTCTCACCCCGATAAGAACTCCAGCAGTGTGTGCTAATCCAATGGCCAGGTTTCCTGGTTCTGGGCTCTCCTTCCGACGCTGATCCTCCACCGAGAACACCGTGAAGACCATCTGGAAGGTGCACAAGACCTCGACGCCCAGAGCCTGAGCTGCATTCAGCTCTATAGGAACCTGAGAGACGTGAAAACAGGAGGAAGAAAGAGGGACTTTTACAAAAAGTTGTCTCTCAAACTTAACCCACAAATAATCTGAGGACTGACCGTGCTGACGAAGTGGTCTGCGGTGGTTTTGACCGGCAGGGCCAGGTAGAGGGCCCCGGCTCCTAAAGTGGCCCCTAAACACTGTGCAGCGATGTACAGAACGGCCCTGAGGACTTCCAGCCTCCGAGTGGCCAACAAAGCCAGAGTCAAGGCCGGGTTCACCTGGTCAGAGAGCACAAAACATGCACTCAAACTTATAGATATGGAATTATACTGTATATTAAATAACAAATCCAGCATTTGTATGCAGATATCAGGTTGAAAGCATCTAAATAAATACACATTTAATTACTATGAGATGTTTCACCTGCGCTCCACTTATTTCTCCAAAACAGTGTCCCAGCGCAACAATGGAGGCACCGACTGCCACTGCCGGGTACAGGGGCTCCACAGGGCTCCCTCCGGGGCCCGGCACGGAGGCACCCAGGATGGCGCTCACTAAGACCAGGGTGCCGAGCAGCTCTGCCAGGATGGCGTGCCAGAACTGCCGACTACGTAGCTCCACGAAGACAAGGGGACATAAACGAAGGTAATATTTTAAAACCTAATCTATGATCTAAAACATATTGAACTCATTGATTTAGTCAAAAAGCCTAATGAAGGGTGTGTCCATATGCTGACGATGGTGTGAATTAGACTACCTAATTAAACACAGTTTCTACTTTGTTTGTTAGATATACTGTCACATTCTCTCAATAAATAAAAAATGGATTTACAAAATGCATTAATGTCCCAAAATTGAAACACCTTCAATACAAACTGCCATAGAATACGGAGACACAAGCACTTGTTAAATTAACTTCTACGTCACGAGGGGTTCAAACACAAAGGAGACGATGCTAACGATGCTTACCTCACGCCACGTCATTTCAACCTCGGTATGTTTTTTCCGTCCGTCCGTCTGTGCGTCGCCGTCGGGGTCTGAGGTTCTTCAGGGTCTCTGAGACGCCCTTCATCCTATGATGGGAGCAGCCTCCCCCCTCCTCTCTCAGTCCCTCCCTCTCTCTCTCTCTCCTCACCCTCTCCTCACCCCACACCTCAGGCCTCTAGCAAGTCTTCCTGTGTACAAGCACTAGTCAACGCCAAAAACACCACGTCTCCCTCCACCAAGGTTGCCTGTGTAACACCCCTGATCCCTCCCGATTCTCCCAACAATACGTTCTACTGACCTTGAGCAATTTAATGCATCTTCAGGAAACTACAAGGAGCCTTTTGTGCTGATTGTGGCCACTTCAGGGGCTGCAGGGAGGACATAAAATCATATAACCATTATGGAAAAAGAGGAACTGTCAGAAGCACAAAGTGGGTCGTTTAAAATTTGAGCTTGAATGCCAGTTAGTCATATTTATCAGAGAGTCAAATGTTGTATGTCGGTGTTTGAATGCAACATGAGAGCAACACCAACAAGTATGACAGACTTTTGGGATATTACTGTCTTATAAAAGACCATAGAGCTCCAATATTATCATTAAACGTTGCACTGGCTGTTTCCCTTCATTACCATGAACACGGGTTTGACCCTCCTGCAAGATTTAGAAATTACACAAATCCCACTTTTGTATGATTTCCCACTTTTTGAGTACTTTTTTGCTTGTTTGCTCAAAGAAAAAGCTAGTGTCCAGTTTCTATGGCGGCGTCTCCTGAGCACCTGGCGCCATTTTGCTCAGCCTGATTTTCATATCAATTATGGGAGAAAGGGACCATGAGTGAGCGAGGGGGGATCACGAGGACCGAGTCTTTCATGATGCCGTTGCCATAGAGCCATATTGTGATGAAGCATCTGTGCCGGCTTTTCATTTTTTTTATCCTCTTTGATATCAAAACAAATGCCGTCGTGAAGACAGAATTCCTCTGTTCGACTAAAAAGGGGGAATATTCACGTCTTTTTTCCCTCTCAGTGCGGTGTGTGTGTGTGTGTGTGTGTGTGTGTGTGTGTGTGTGTGTTTTGTAGAATAGAGGCAGCTGACGATGATGTGGAGACGTTTCGGCCCCTGAATCGACTCTCCTGACTCTCCAGGCCCTCGATCTGGCACACAGGAGTCCAGAATGAACTGGTTGGTGCCGAGGGTGCCGCTGAGCGTTCCCCCCCATTATGCTGTGGATTACCCCCTCCTCTCCAAGGCAACTGTTAAACTGTTATCCCCCCTTTTGTGGGGCTAAGCCCGACTGTGTGGAGCAGGGGGCCGGCTTTGGGCGAGGGTGGGGGCCCCATAGAACCCGCTGGCGTGGGGAGTTTTCGGCGCTCTCCGCCCAGAGCGCTGACACCGACACAATTTCACACACAAATATACAACGCAGCCACAGGGAGTGCCAGCTCAGGGATTTGAGGGAGCGACAGGAGGGCAACGAGAAGGGGAGAGATGTTAGAAATCTATTTGTTTATGGCTATTTATTTTGTTTTTGGATGCTTTGTAGATTGACGTATTAGAATAAAGGTGTGTGTGTTGTACTTGAGCCTCTGTGGAGCAGCTGGGAGTGATGGCAGGACGTTCCCAGCAGCATGTGTCTCAGACAGGACTCTCCACACAAACACTTCAGCACAATCCCGTTAGTAATGATCCACAGCGAAGGTGTCTTCTTCACTCTTCAACGTGATGCAACAGAGTTTTTAGTGGAGGTATGAGGCAAGAAGGCAGCGTTGTTAAAGGTTTCACTTCGTGTCACTCTTATTATTTTATAAATACTAAGTGTTTCATATCAGTCGAAGGCATCGTTTCTCCACTGGAACATAATGCTGGCAGGTCTGATTTATATGGAGCTACATTTTTATTATCGAGTCATCTTCTGTGTCAAAATGTTATTTACTATAATATACGGCAAAAAGCTGTAAATCCTCACAAAGAAGAAACTGGAAACATGAGAAGTGAGATTTCTTTGCTGTAAAATGCTCTCAATGGTTCTCATTCACTGATAGGTCATAGAAATGTTCTACCATTGTGCAATAAACCACTACGAGACAAATTGAGACATAAGTGTCCAAGGCGGAAGGCATAAGAGACGCACTTCGCTGAAGTGTTTCCATGGGAAACGTCACTCATTATTAAGATTAAAGAGGCCTGGTCTACAAAAACCAAGGCAACCGCATCCTGAGAGATACGTAAAGAATAATGGTTGGATTTTAAAGTCTATGTGAAAATGAAACCTGTGGAAGGAGGAGGAGGACCACCTGATCAGTCTCAGCCATTAGCAGGTGCTAGTGATGACATACAGGAAGGACTTTCACTCAGGTCATTTCTCTTAGGGGCTGCACCGCTTCATTCTCAACATTATTAGGCTGTGGTGGCATTGTTTATGTTTATGTAGCCTGTTGAACTCAGCATTTCTGCACAGTTGTAAATTAACATTAGGCTGCACGAACACCAGTAGTGTTATAGTATTTGTAATATTAGATCCTAGAGGATTGTTTCAGGCTTAAAAATTGAGCATCAGTGCATCAATTGTTGGAAACTAAGCTTCCAAAAACACAATGGTTAAAATGGTTTGCTACCAGTGATAGCGTGTAGCATAAACCTTGTTCAGAGTTGTGGGAAAAGAAGCTTATCCCAGCATGCAATGGGCCTGATAGATATGGGATATAGGCAAATTTACATCACCAAATGGCCTAATGTATATCTCTGGACTGTGGGAGGAAAACACATGAGCGGGAACTCCAAATGTAAAAAGAAACTTGGAGAACACACGTCCAGAAGATTTTATATATATATAAATAAATAAATAAAAAAAAGCTAGAGAGAGAGAAATAAATAAAATGTACTCTACTAGATGTGGTTTTTATTCAACTCACAGTACATTCTACAGATGCACACGTGTTACATCACCTTAATACAACAGTCTCGTAATACCTCCTCTTAAAAATGAATTGGTCCTAAAAATATAAAGGAACAAATTTAAACTCACCAAAACTGTACATTATTAAAAATTCACTTAACACCACGTTTGGTTTTTCATGTCTTTTTTTTCTTTTTTTTGAAAAAAACGTCTGTCCCTTCAAGTGTAACGAGGAACATCAAAGTTTATTTTTCCTATCAACTGGTTTGAGTTCAGTGTATAAGAAACACGTTTAAATAAAACCGGAGTCATCACGTCGCCTTTTTCGGTCGCACGCCGACCGTGTCGCGCGTCATCATACGTTGGCCCTTTCACAGCAAAAAAACAAAACAAAACAAAACAGGAATGTTAAGACAGAAACCCAGGCAGGAATGTGCCCAGTACCTCATCATAGGAGCCCCTTTGCAACTGTAGTCTTTAAAACGGGGAGGAGGATTTCAGCCTCAACCACCTCGAGTGTTTCCTGGTCAGACGAGCTACAGACCAACAAACATGTTCAACGCCGATCGGTCCAAGCTGCATTTAGTCTCGGGGGTCAATTTTATCGTAAAAACGGGAGCAAAAAACTTCAGTGTGAGCCGTTAGTCGCCGTGTCAGTCCTGTACAGTCTGTGACAGCTCCTGTGTAAGTGGCTGATAATTTACTTTTAAACAGGAGGGACAGTGAAATATTAAAAAAAAAAAAAAGTCTAAAAGCCCAGAAGTGACAGAACAAGACTACATTAATCCCCAAGAGTTCAGAAACCAGTGTCTTTCACACAGCAGCAGCAGGTGGGTGTGTGTGTGTCTGTGTGTGTGTTAATGTGTGTGAAAGTGTGTAGGTGTGGCGTGCAAGACTTTTAAGTGGAGGTTATACAACATCTACTTGTGACAGTCCAAGAACAGATTCCTTTTAGTTTAACTGGCCTTTTTCAGAAATCGTCTAGACATCTCTATAAGGTAATCTGTACACATTCACTACAAGCTATTGCTATTAAATAATCCCAGCTATTGTAATCTTTATATATATTTATATATAGAATATATAATAAAAATATATTGAGCAAAAAAATTACTTCTAGGCATAAGACCACATTACATTACATTTCCATTGAACAAGTGAGAAAAAGACCCCCCCGAGCTCACCGAGGAGGTTTTTGATCCGTTTTGTCGTTGAGCGGAGAGCTGAGCAGGTCCGGGGGGGGGGGGGGGCTGTGATCGGTCTCTGACCTTCGGTACGAGTCTGGGGAGGGAGGGGGCCTGAGACCGGGGCCGGACTGAAGGCCTCGCTACGTGGGAAGCTCATGAAAGGACGTGACGGGAGAACGCAAAAACAGGAGACGATGTGCTCGAGGTTGAAGATGAGGAGAAAATAAAAGGAGGAATGAAGAGTGAAATCCGTGATGAGGGGAGGGGGGGGAATGTGGTACGAGTTTGAGCCGGTTCAAGCTGTGGGCCTGGAAAAAGAGTCGGCCGGTAGAGGACAGATAACAGACAAATAGCCAAAAATCTATACATATATACCTATACATGAGAATACACATCGCTGGAAGAACCTCCAGAAAAGTCTTAGTAATGAAGAGAGAGAGTGTGACTGGGACGGTGACAGCACCAACAGTATTCAGGGGGGGAGGGGGGGCACACAGTCTAGGCTCCTATTTGTCCTTATTCGAGTAGAACTCCGCCCAGCGGCTCTCAAAGAAGCGCCTCATGGCGTGCCCGGCCGTCCCCACCTCCGACGTGTCCTCGTTGAACAGCTCGCAGTTGTTGAAGACGAGATGAGCGTCGGCCGCAAACTCCTCGCAGCTGCAGTACCTGAAGCAAGGAGACGACGGGCGTTTAAGACGGACCACAGAGGGGTGAGATATTCAGAATGGATGGTAGAGTTTGGAGAAAATGCTGCATATGAAAGAATAGAATTCAGGGTTTCCGATGGAAGAATTTAAAATCATAAAGTGGCTTTCACACCCAACCCTGGTGGGGACCAAACAAGTGAACCCAAAAAATAAATACATCCACTAATGATGATCAAGATGTGCACACCACAGACACAACATATGACAACATATGTTTACATATTGCACACCGATTTAACAATATAGACCCCAAAGAAACAGAATTGATTTTTTAAATATTTTTCTTTCTGGGAAACAAAACATGACGCGTGCTTACATCAGCTAGTAGAACAGCCAATGATATCATGATATCAAATTCCTCCCGTTTCCATCGGAAACATCAGTCAGAAGCTCAGTACTCGAGTCCAAATGCCCTGGTGTAAAATAATCCTACTGCCTATACATTGTAGCCACGTTGTGGCCACTTATGGGTATTGCAGCATTTACATTTCTATCCTATACATACTCATATCTATGGGAGTCTCGTTTTTTGGATGATCATGACGATAATTTTTTTCCATAGGGGGGCAATAGGGGACAAAATCCAATCATTTTATTCTGTCGAGTGAAATGGGAGGAGCTTATAAACTCTCCCGACACCGGATTGGTCCATTTGTCAGAGCATTTGATTTGAACAATAACATTTATGTTGTGGGTCGTCTTACTTTTTTTTTATAAAAGAAACTGATTTTAAGATCCTCTATTTTGTCGTTGAGTCCGATTATGAGACAATTTTCTATTTTTCCATCTTCTAGAAATTTGTTTGGCTCTAAAAGTCTAAAAGTCGTCATATTTGTGATCACGTATGTCATTTTGTCCCATTTTAATTATGAGAAATCATGTTTTCTGTTAACGCTTACAGTAAAATATTTCACTGTTTTGATGGTGTCCTGATTTCCCATTCATTCTACAGTTGCATAGTCAACAACAATCTTTTTGTTTGTTTTATTTTCCCATTTTGAATGGAGGAGAATCAACATCCCTCAATAACATTTAACTGTTGTGCATGAGAGCTCCTAAATAAAGTAGTAATGCCAGCTGTGGCGTGATCTGCTCTTACCCTCCCTGTAGCAGTCTCTCTCTCATGGTGAGGAAGTCCATGGGGGTCTTGACGATGCGGCGGTAGCCCGGCACCATTCGGGGGTTGACGGGTTCAAGGAACGGCCAGGCGTCTGTATGAGCCTCCATTTCCATGAGAATGATCCTGGCAAGAAAATAATCAACACAAATCACCCCGTGGACAATAAAACACCGTTGTGTCACATTAATGAGAC
Organism: Eutrigla gurnardus; assembly: GCF_963514095.1. Taxonomy (NCBI): domain Eukaryota; kingdom Metazoa; phylum Chordata; class Actinopteri; order Perciformes; family Triglidae; genus Eutrigla; species Eutrigla gurnardus. Next base: position 27,821,228 of record NC_139922.1, on the reverse strand, counting down.
CGTTGTTCCTGCGAGCAGCTCGGCGCTGATGAGGTGGAGCACTCACTCGCAGAAGGTGAGGTCCGGCTGGTTGCGTGTCGTCATGCGACGGCGTTTGGCGGCGCTTCCTTCTCCGGAGTGACGAGAGGAAGATGAGGGGGGCGTCACGGTCTCCTTGAACCGCGTTGCCATACCACCGCCGCCACCACCACCACCCCCGCCGCCACTACGGCGCGTGGTCGGCGTCGTCTCGTCTTCAGAGCTGTCGTCTTCATATCTTCTCTTCTTCACCCTGGTCCTCGTTTTGGACAAGCGTGGCGTGTCGCAGTCCTGTTGAGAGATGGAGATAAAGGGCAAGCAGGTTGAGATGATGCAGAACTGTGTGACATTTTTATAAAAAAAATAAAATAATAATAAATCATATAATTCATTTATGATTCTTGGCTTTCGTTGTACTTGTTTATCGTTGAGCACCATAAACCAATTTCTGGTTCTGATATAGCAGAGAACAAATTACTTGGAAGGAAACCATCAGCAAAACATTTTTTAAATGCCCTAATTTGTCTTTTTTATTAAAAACAGGAGGGGTTCCGACCTTGGCAACGCAGGTAGGACAGAACCAGTCTCCTTCGGGCACCTGGGTGATTTTGGGCCTCAGGCAGTACATGTGGCAGCCACGATCGCAGCCGTCACACAGCAACAGGCAATCGTCATTGTCTCCTTTCCTGCAAACCTGGCACGTCTGGATAAAAAAGTCCTTATTGTTAACTTGACAATTTATGGATTCTGTGTTATTTTTGTGTTTCATCCAAGAACAGTCTTGCGAGGTAAAGTTCCTCACCACTTTCGTCACAGATCTCTCCCAAGCGATGGCCTTCTCCAGCTGCAGTAAACACAGACAGACCTGGGGAGCGCTGCGACAGCGATCCAGAGCCTGTCGCCACGTTCGTAGTCGAGACGTGATCTCACTTTCCAGACTGGAACGGACGAAAAGGAAAAGAAAATTAGGTCGATGAAGAAAACTCCTTCGGCACGCTCAGGAGAAAAGACAGAATCTCACCTGAAGACGTCCATCGGATGCTCTTCTCCCGGCGTCGGGGTCAGAGGGGCGAGGCGCATCACTTCGGCCGGGTTCCACAGCGGCTCCTTCAGGTAGCGCCTCTCTATGTTTCGCTCGAGGTTGGCCAACCGCAGCATCGCCAAGTCCAGCGGGTGGGTGGCGATGCGTGGCAGACCGGACCACTCTTTCTTGGTGCGGACAATCCAGTCGTCACGCGGGTCCGTGTCGTGTTCGTAGTACTGGAGGTCGTCACGCGTGGAGTCTGGATCTGGGATCGTGTAGGGCTGGGGGGGGAAAAAGGAGGCTGGGAGTGTAAGTATCAGTGAAGGAGACTTAATAACTGAGGCAAAAAAAATAAAAGTTTTAATGGTTACCTGGAATTCTGCCATTGGTGTTTCCGTGTTGGGTTCTGCTTCGTTCACTGCACCCTGAGGTGCCGCCTGGTCCAAGCACAAATATCAGATATGAGTGAAAAATATCACATTTGAATTTGATAACTCAACTTATTGACAAGCGATAGCCATTGATCGATCAGACGATGCAGAATAGAGAGAGACGCAGGATGAAAATGCAGCGGTTTCTCACCTTGAGATGGAGGTCGGCGGCGATGACCCGCTGCTCCAGGTCCTCCACCCACTGCAGGGCGTTGATGTCAGTCTCCATCGCTTTCTCCTGCACTTGCCAGGGCTGCTGCAGAGCCTCCATGAGCACATCCTTCTGCTCCAGCTTCAACTCAAACATGGGGTCTATCCATCCAGAACGGGTGTGACGGAAGGGGGGGGGGGGGGAAGTATGAATTACGATGACGTCAAGTACAAACATGAATTGATCAGAGCTCAAATGCTGAGATGCTCCGTTTAGCATCAACACTCACCGTTGATGGGTTTGGTGCACAGCTCAGCCAAGTTCTCCATGTGTTTGGCCAAATGCTTGTGGAGCACCCTCTCCCTGATGCCCCGTGGATGGAGGGCCTGTAAGGTGCTATACAGTTCCTCTGGATCCTTGATCCACCACCAGCCACGCACCATCGCTGGAAAGAAACAAAAGCATTACTCATTAGAAATAAGACACTGAGAACAATAAACGACCAGGATGTATGTGTTTCCTCTACATGTACACTTCATTTCAGCAGAGTGGAAGCCCAGCTCTCACTGTTAAGTTTAGGAGAACGAACATCTCTCACACGTTTTAACCAGATCCTACTTACATGCTGGTATGGGCTTGACCACCAATTGGGTGAAGTACTGCTGCTCGAGCTCTTGGAACACCGAGTTGGGGGGGCGGCCACGCCGCTTGGCTGCAGCTGCGGCTGCAGCGGCAGCTCCTCTGGCCCCTCTGCGGGCGGGACTGCTGCCTCTGCTGCCCCTCCTCCGCCTGCGAGCTGGCCTGGCGGGGGTCGCCGGAGCAGGCGTGGCGGGAGGAATGGGAGCTGGATCCAGCTGAGGGAGAGGTGGTGCTGGGGAACCGACGGGAACAGCAGAAGCAGGTAGTATGGAGGGAACGTCCTGTGGTGTTGCTGGGGTCAAAGGGTCAGCAGGAGTCAGGCATGGGAAGAGCGGGTCGGGCTGAGGAGTGGGGGAGAGATTATTTATTCATACATCACACAGAAGACATGAAATTATTTCAGCAAAATGTCCTGTATGTGCAGTTCTGATCGTGTTGGCAAACCTGCACGAGTGGAGCGGCGAGTGCAGACAGTGCGCTCGAGATCTGTGGGAGGAGTTTCAGGGGAGAGCTGGGTGTCTGAGGCTCGGTCAGAGAGTTATCGTCACACGGTTGTTTGGGGAGCAGGTTGAACCACTGTCCCTGTTTCTCCGCCATCTCCTTCACGCTCTCCTCCGGTCGGTTTCCCTCCGGAGCGTCGCCTGCTGTCGAGCACGTGCCGTTGGTCGACCCTTCCTGCGATTGGCTGAGCCAGCTCTGGAAAGCAGCCTGCGTGAGGTCTTGTGTGCCACAGCTGGGCGATCCCGGCACTTCTTCGCCCGCCGACCTGGCGCTGCTTCGACGCCGGCGGCGGATCTTCGCCGTGCGGAGGTGAAGCTCCACTTCCGGTTTGATTTTCCGGGGCCGTCCTCGGCCTCTCGGCCTGCTCATGAGGGACGCGGTGCCGGGGAGGTCGTCCTCCTCCGGGGACATTATCTGGGCAGCGGTGGTGGAGGAAGGAGAGGAAGGTAGAGTGGGTGGGGGAGAGGTAGACACGGGGATCTCCTCCACTTTGGGCTCCTTTTTGAGGAAGATGACAGGAACCTCTGCTACAAGGACTTCTCCAGAAGCTGCACGTTAGAAATATAAAGAACGTTTAGATGGGGATGGAAAAGCCAAAGTGGTCGTTACGTCTAAAAAAATATGAGCCGTAACATTTCCTTTCAAATGTATTCTGAAACTCACTCAACAGCTCCTCTGGCCCTTCGACCAGAACTCCTCCGAGGTGAGGTAGGGCCAAGTATCTGCGCTGGTAACGGTCCTGGCCGAGCAGCACAGCTCGCATGGAATGAGATGACTGTAGCAGCTTTTTACGGAAAAATGCTTGGCGCTGTGGAGATCCGAAAGAAGAGGAATATTTAATACAAAAGCAACATAAATGTATACGGAGCTACGTCTGTTTAGCATTTGGCTTACTTTGGCTAGTTTATCGATCTGCCTTTCAAGCTCTGGAATGCTGGCAGTGGTAGGACTCTCACTCTGTAGGAGAAACGACGAAAAAATTAATCAGAAAAATCTGTTTCTATTTGTGGGAGAAAAACACACACAACAGCAGATACGTACGTCGCTTAGTTTGGGCTCTTCTTTGCGTGCACGGCGGTTGCCTCTCTCGGCGACGCCGCCCTCCTCCAGACCGAGGTTCTCCTCCTCCGCTACTCGAGCACTGCGCCTCCTCTCCTCGAAACCCAGCTCTTCCTCCGAGCGTCCTGTACGACGCGACAGCGCTGCCTTCAGTCTGCAAGGAAAGCAATCAGGATCAACACGTCCTACGACTTTCAAAATGTATTTATTTGAGAAAACCACAATCTTACCTGCGCAACTTGCCCTCGATGATCCACTTATTCTTCCTGTAAGTTGCCATGTTTTCTAACGTGTTGTCGATGTCACTGAAACATAAAATGCACATATTAATAAAGTAAAAGAAATATGGAAGAGACAAAAAAAAAAGTCTTTCTTGAGAGTCCTTGTTCTGACCTGGTCACGATGTTGCTGCTGTTGAGCTCGTCCACCAGGAAACCCAGGATGGACGCCTTGGTGTCGGGAGGCAGAGCGTGAAACGTTTTGGTCCTCAGCGTGTCGCACACTTCGGTATCGAACCCGTGGGATTCCAAAAAGACACGAAGCACTTCGGAGACCGTGCTGCGGGTCAGCTCCAACTCCACCAGCTTATCCCCGAGGATCTTCACAGACTGAGGAGAAAAACGGAGATTAAAATGTTTAATGCAGTGCTTTTTTTATTTTTAAGAGCGATAATGGAGAAAATGTTCAAACCGTCTCAGCCACCTGATAAAATGACGGCAGGCCTGGATCGTGGAGCGCAGCCTCCATCAGCTTCATCAGGAGGTCCTGAACCTCTCCTTGGCTGTGGCCCAGGCCCAGGAGACCCTCCTGCAGGGTAGCGAGGCTGGGGATGTCCTTGGGGATGTTGAGACCTATGATCTTTCCGTAGCCATGCAGGAACTCAACCACAGCCAGGCAGTGTGCAAAAGCTTTACCAGAAAGAACGAGACCAGGGACACGGGACAGCTCCGGCAGGGGCTGATGGGAGACAGAAAGTTCAAAAGGTAATTATTGAAATGCAATCACAGAGCTTAAGTAGAGTAAAAGAAAAAGATTACAAAACTCACTTTGTGGTCAGTGAAACACATGTCCTCTGCGGGCTTCTTCAGCTCTTCTGCGATCACCTGCTGCCTCTTCCGCTCCTCCAGACGTCTCTGGGCCTGAGCTCTCCTCTCGGCCGCCCTCTTAGCTGTCAGAGCAGCCTGAGCAGCCGCCTCCGCCTCCGCCTGGGCTTTAGCCAGAGCCTTGGCTTTACTCCGAGCACCCAGCACCCTCTTACCCTGGGCTATCCTCTCCTCGTCCGTCTGCTGTACCGGTGGAGGGACCTCAACCTTGACCGACCTCCGGCGGCCGGGCTTCTTGGGCTCTGCGGCGGCCCCCGGTGCCGGCTGCGTGGCCTGAGGGGCCGCCGGGTCGGCTGGTTCGCCTTTGACCTCTTGGTCTTTGGCCTCTTGCTCAAGCTGAATGCACAAAAGGAAAGAACGGACAGGTGGAAGGTGAGGCGGTGCTGATGAAAAGGCTGACAAACTATTTTGTGTCGAGTGTTTGCCCGTACCTTGGCTTTCTTTTTCTCCAATTTCATCTTCTTAATCTTCGTATCCTCCCGTCTCTTCACTCTGGCCTAAATGATGAAACAGCAGCAACACAATCAGGATGAAGGTCGTCAGCGTAGCAGCTCAACATTATAAACCACATGAACACAACTACGTACCTTCCTCTTCATTTTCTTTTTGATTTTTGCAAGTTTCTCCTTTTCCTCCTCGGTGAGAGCTTCTATAAAACAGAAATATGAAGAGTAAGTTCTTGAGGTTATGTGCAAATCATCTGGTTTTAAGACTCCTGTGTGCCAAGTCTTAACTTCTAGCTATAAACATGTCCCCGTGTGCCACCCTCCAGTCTACATCCACTCACCCTTGGCCTCGAGTCGCTTCAAAAGCTTAGCGTCAACTTTGCTAAGGAGGTCAATCATCTTGGGTTTGGGAGGTCTACCGGGGCGGCGGGCCGGCCCCCCCTTCAGGCCACGAACCCTGCGAGGTTTCTCTTTATCGGGGTTGGGCGGTCGACCTCGGCGGCCGGTGATGGCCATGATCATAGAGGGAACCTCCTCATTAGCCAAGAGGAACCACTGCTTACCCTGTGACATAGTGTACAGATTGATGCATCCCCCAAACTTCTACACTTCCATGAATGTGTGTTAAAGCTGCACAGTAGTTTAGCTATAAATCCGTGAATCTGCAAACAGATTTTACATTCTGCTAGCACAGGAAAAATAAACTGACCAGTGCTCGTAAAACATACTGACCTCAGCAGCTTCCCTTTCTTCATAGAAGTCTCCGACGGGCATGCGTGGGCTGAAGCTGAAGTGTTCTCTGCTGACCACGCTGTCCGTGTGCCTCTTCAAGTACTGGAAGACACAAGAAGAAAGAAAATTACAGTCAGGGTTTTCACATCATCAACACATCGCCGTGTTATTTGCCTTGAAAGACTACGGTTTTAATAACTAATGCATGTTTATTGTTTACTACGTACCTTGACTATTTCTGGGAACTGCTTCATCCTCCGTCCGCAGGGTGTGTAGTACCAGGTCTCACCCTTCATGCGGTTCTCCAGTTTCTTCACACGAATCTCTCTCCTCCAACTGCAATTGTTAAGAGTTCATTGTTACATCTATAATATTATAAACAGGAGAATTATAATAATAACTAAACACACATTTGAAAACTTTTCAAAACTAAATAACATTTTCTAGAGCTAAAACAAGATGTGTTACAGGAGGAAGTCCAGTTCTTCTCGAGTTATTTACAAAATCCCTCCCAACATTTATGTTTTTTGAAAACATGAAAAGACTTCAATGCATAAATAAATTAAATATGTATCTGATTACAGTAGAGAGTCTATCTAACTGGGCTTTGGTCAGGATAGTTATCCAGCTAACTCAAAATGTATTCTTGTTAGGCATGTTTTAAACATTTTTAATATTATAGTTCTCATATGAACAATAGAAGAAAAAAGATTTACCCATGCTGCATTGGGAACTGAACCTGCTCCTCAGTTGCAACCCTCCTCTGTCTGTTAGATTCACCTGTTCCAAGAAAATGCACAAAAGCACATTTAGCTTTAGACCGTCTCACTTTGATATCACGTCTCAACAAAGAGGTCCATTTCATAATGTGGAACGCCCTCACTAGAGAACCACCAACCTCCCTCATTACCTGCAGTGGAGCTGTCGTCATCGTCATCAACATCGTCGGCGGTCTTTTCGACAGGCGTGTTTGCCACGTTTCCATCCTGGTCTTGTTTCTTGACCCGTTTTGCTTTCTTGGGTTTCTCGGCCGACGTATAAGCTGCCGCGTCGACCAGAACTGCTTCTATCGTGGCCGTGACGGTGTCGAGCTCCCCGGCGGGAGGCCCAGCCTCTCCACATGCACCTGATGTTTCTTTAACATCCACCTTGAGAGACTTGTTCCTCTTCCTGCCCTTGGCCACCACCTCTTTGTTGCCTCCCTCATCTTCAGTCTTCGTCTTATCCACTTTGGGGGTTCGAGCCCGAGGTTTCCGCTGGGCCTCCTCAGGAACTTAAAAATAAAGAGGAAACAATGGAATTGATGATTTTTTCTTAAATATTTTTACATTTTATACACACACACTTTTTTTTTTTTTTTTTAATCACAATATCAAATACCTGGGGTTTTATTCCAGTCCTTTGGAGTTCGAGGTTTGCGTGGTTTCCCTGGCGTTTTCCGCTGACGTCCTCCAGCAACAACCGGATCAGTCACCGGCTGGAGTGGGTGTACAGCAGGGCTCTCTGCTGGGGTACTGAAGGCAATGAAGTTCTCATCTCTCATCTTGAAGCTCGGGGGAGTCACCGCCTCATTAACGATGGTCTTAATGCTGATGCGTCCAGCTGAGTCTGGTGTATCAAGTCCTCTGGGCCCCCACTCGGCATCAGGTCCTGAAACAACAAGAACTTTGTGTTAGCATAATTCAGAAAACACACAGAAACCGTATCTGTCTAACTACACTAATAACCACGGCTTTTCATCTCATGTGATACTCGCTCGAACGTACCATGACGACCTGGCGGGGACGTCACAAACGAGTCGGACACGCCGCTTGAATCGACAGAAGGCTCTTCCATCTGAGAGGTGTCGTTCAGAGACGACTGCAGCATGGACTCTCCTGCAGTTTGACAGCCGTCCTTGGTCTCCTCCGCCTCGGACGTTTCCCCGTCCCTGGTGGAGTCCAGCGTGTCATCTCTGGAGTCTTCCACGGAATAGCTGCTATCTCTAGTGGTGTCGAACGCTGTAGATGGTTCCTCTTCTGAATGGGAAGTGCTGTCAAAGCGAGAAGTGTCCTTTCTCAGGTGAAAGCTGCCGTCGGACCGAGCGGAGTCGCCCAAGCGCGAGCTGTTGCCGTCTAGAAGAGACGTCTTTTCAAAGACGGAGCTGACGTCGATTCTGGAGGGGGTTTCAAGTGTTGAGTTGTTATCAAAATAAGAAGCTGTGTGTGAAGAGCTATCAAAAGTATCTTCGTCGTTGCTCATATCTTCTACCCTTGTGCTGTAAAGCTGCGAAGACTTTTTGAGTGGAGTCTGCTCCGTCATGGAGTCCTCCGCCTCACAGATACTGGTTTGCATGGGGCGCTTTTCAGAAGCCATCTGTTTATCCTTGGGAGCAACTGTGGCCTGCACGGGTTTGCCAGAAAGATCGGTGAGGAATTCGGGCGAGTGAATTTCAGATTCATTAGTCTCAGTAGCTTCCGCCTTCTGCGATGTCCTCATCGTGCCTGAATCGAGCTGAGGGACGTCTTCCTCTGGTTTCCCGTTGCGTTTGTTAGCCAGCGCTTTCCTGTCCTCGCTGCCACCACAATGCTCTGACTTCGGCGCATGAGGAGTGGCGGTTTTAGGAGAATGCTGCTCCGAGTCCGGACCTTGGGCCGCTCCAGAAGACGTACCCGTTACAGAGGGCACCGGCACCAAGGCAGGAGGGGCAGACGCGGGTGCAGTCTTGGAGGCTTGAGTGGTTAGAAGAGGTAGGGAAGACAGAGGTCGGACTGTAAGACTTTCATGGGTTGCTGGGGAGGGCAAGCTCACGGCTCCTGGTGGTGAGGATGCTGCAGAAGCAGCGGAAAGACCAGAGTCAGCAGCTGGAGAAGTGTATGCCTGACGTTGGGGTGGGGGACCTGGGTCACCGGATTTACTGCCAGCTGAGGGAGTTTTTGACAGAGTCAAGGGAGGTGCTGATATTGATAAACAAGAGCCAGATGGCGTTGAGGTTGAAGATCCTGATGCGGACACCAGAGGTGGAGCCACACAGGAGGATTTTGCACCCATTAATGAAGTGCCAGGGGTTAATTTTGGGGGTCCAGGTTTTGCCTGCTGAGCTCCAAGTGTATCAGGAAAACAAGATGTCATCAGAGGTGGCTTGGACCTTTGAACCATCTGTTGAAGAGATGAGATGGGAGCAGTTGTATGAGGTCCAGAAATTGTAGGAAGCAATGACGACTTGGTTTGATGAGTCACAGAGTCCGATGAAGTAGGAGAGACTGAAGAAACAGCTGCAGGCCTAGACACACAATCGGTAGAAGCGAGGGGTGTGGCCAACGTATGAGGTGATGCGGGAAAGGAGGAGGAAGAGGACGCCGCTGACAGATGCTTGGAACCAGCAGGGGATGTCTCGCTCGCAGCAGAAGGCCTGAGGCCTTGCGTCATTAGCGGAGTTGAGGAAAGTCTGGGTGGAGCAGCTGGAGATGGAGTAGAGGACACATTGGAGGCCGGTGAGATTCGGGATGGAGTAAATTCTACATCAGGGGGCGACGCTATAGGGGGCCCAGGTGCAGATGTGGGAGAATCAGAGACCCGAGGAGGAGTTGAAGCCTTGGTAGATCCAGAAAGCTGAGATGACACGGACAGGGGAGGTGTGTTTACAGCCTTCTCTCTGGCGGGGGAAGCCATTTCTGGATGTGGAGCTGATGTCTGCTCAGAATGCTGATGGAAATCTGGTCCCGCATGGGCCACACTCTTGGGTTGCCTGTGGGCAACAGGTGACCTTTCCATGCCATTGTAGCTTGTGTCTACCTCCTTGACAGCTTCTCTTGTATGCCCTGTGAAGGAAACAGACAAAATAGTCAGTAAACAAATAAGCCTGTCAAGTGTTTTATATGATGAATTCACAAGTGAGTGTATTTTGTATTAGAAGCATCTGATGGTCATGGTTTTACATAACCAAACAGTGGCACCTGCTGGTGGAATCTTGGCACTGAGCAGCAGCATTGGCCTCAGACCAGACATTCATGTGCAAGAAATAATTAGTAGGGCTACATAACATTGCTTTCGTCAATTAATTTGCTCATAATTTTTTTTAACCAATCATTTTGCCAATAAATATAGTGAACAGTGGTTGTCATAATTTCCCCAAGCCAAAAGTAACTCATTAGAGTCTAGTTTTGTCTGACCAAAAGTGCAAAACCAAAATATATTCAGTTTAGTATCAGAAAGATTAAATAGATACATAAAATAACATAATGTGAAAAAAGTGTTGGCATTTCTTCTTGCAAAATGACTATAAATGATTAACAAATACTGAATAATTCTCTTTACACAGGTGCCAGAGAAAACTAATGCAACCAGGGAGTCTTGTGTTGTAATGTGATCAGCAGCTGCCTGGGCCGAGTATGTCCAAAGAGGAAGAAGACCATATGACTATAAGAATATCAGTTTACTGGTAGGATAAAATGAGGAAATGTAAAGTAGTGGTTGATTGAAGAGAATGTATGATTATATAAAAGGTTAGATGGATCCCAGCAGTGTCTGGCACAAATATAATAGTATTGACTTTTTAATGGAAACTAGAGAAATACAAAAGGATTGATGATAAAGTTAGTCAAGAAGATCCACAAACACATCTGTAAGGTCAAAGTGTAAAGTGCGTCACCTTGCATGACAGTAGATATTCCCACATTGCTGGCATGGGGGCTCCGTTCCCTGCTGTGACCCTTGGGTGATCCACCGTCCTGGCCCGTTGATGGGGACATCATTGTGGTTGTGGACATTCCCACGGGGAGAGGGCTGCCAGTGCCCCCTCTGCCTAAAGTGTGGTGCTGTGGGCTGCCATGTGAAGGGGTAAAACTCTGGGAAGCCGGGGACATCATCTGAGCCTGGCTCTGGGGCTGAGACTGCTGCGACGGCTGCTGGGGAGAGGGCAGGGACGGGTGCTGGGGTTGATGCTGGTAGTAGGGCATCCCGTTAGGCATCAGACCATAATGCTGTGGTTGTTGGTGCTGCTGGTGATGGTGGTGTGGGTGACGATGGGAGTGGAGGTGCTGCTGTGACGGTTGGTGTGGGGCCGGTTGTAAGGACTGCTGCTGGTGATGTTGGGATGGTCTAATTCCAGGATGTGCCTGACTCTGGAAGCTCCCGTACATGCTGTGGGAATTATAACCCATCTGCTGTGGTCCAGGGTTACTCCTATTCCAGTACTGATTTCCAGTCACGGGCAGGTTTGGTGGGCCTGCCGCCGGCGACTGGTGGGAGGTTTCAACGCCCCCGTTCAGCTGGTACTGTCCGTGACCCTGGAAGTGGTGCTGTGACTGAGGCTGCACCATCCCAGGCGTAGGCTGCTTCTGGTGCATCCCGTGCCCAGGCGAGGCGCCCATGGCTGGACTGTACTGCGGGTGCCCCCCTCCCCACAAGTAGTCGTAGCCCATGCTGCTCTGGTGGTGGTTGCTCATGTGTGGGTAAGGAGCCGTCGGCGGGTGGGAACCGGGCACGCCAGACCCGAGTACAGTAGTGACGCCATTGACATTCATTTCGCCGTTCATATCTGCGAGACAAAAACAACATCAGGCCAGTTAAGAAGTGAAAGAGAAAGTGAAGTCTGCCTACATGAACCGACACAAATATTTCACAATAAAGCTCATTTTTACAGTGCAAGAAATAAAAATAATAAAAAAACAACACTCACTCTTCCCCTGCTGAGGAAAACTCATGGAGGACCCGTTAGTATAAAGTGAATCCCCTGAGGAGAGTTTCAGTCCTGAGTTTGCTGAGGAGTGGGTGCCATAGTTGAAATGATTATTTGACTCCATCTGGAAAAAAACAAAACAAAAAAATACGATTTAAGATATTCCACATCCATTCAGTAAAATGTACAGACGTGGAGAGGGGGGGCGCTCTATGAATAACACTTATTATTTTTTAATTAACATGCATGCATCTAACGTGTATGATATTTCTTATTTTCTGGGTGATTTTATTTTGGGGTGCATTTGCCTTTGCCGCTTGTGACAAAACACCATTTCGCTCCGACAACAACAACCCGTCAAAATGTCGCAGCCAGCAACAGCAGATGCCAGGGCCCCGCGTAATGGACAACCGGAATATTACGATAGAGGAAAAAAAGCTCATCACTAGCGCTGATGAGCTCGCTGCTTGCTAATGCGAGCACACAAGCCTCCCTCCACCACCACGATGAACGCACGGCCCCGGAGCCAGTTACAGTATCCGAGAGGCCGAGTAACAATGGAGGAGGGCGAGAGGATTAGCGATGATATACATTTACAGACACTTCGAGGCCCCGCTGTTTTAACAGGCACCGTATCCACGTATTACACACAAAACGTAGCTTGATTTCCTAATTCAACAAGGCCGTCGCGGAAAAAAAAGCAGCAGACGCAGCTAGCCCGAGTCGCGCTAGCTGCGTTCCCGAACAATCCATTTTAAAGCGCCGCTAAGTCAGCCGAGCTAACGGCGGAAAAACGTTCCACGTCAATGTGTTTTTTTTAAACAACGTACCGTTTACTTCACCGTGAACGAGTGGACAAAAATAAAAAGATACCCCCCGTTCTCCGGCTCCAAGGTTATTTAGCTAAATCATCACAATAGAAGCCGAGGCTAAAAAAAAAGCAGCGCAGCGCACGCTAGCTAGCTATAGCTAACCGCTAGCATCATCAACGTTCGCCCAGAGTACAAGTTGGTGCTGCGATGTTAGCTAATAGCCAGGTAATAGAAGACACCGCAACCACGCTGGTGTGGATCCCATGGATGCCCATGATCCAAAAAAAAAAAAAAAAAAACAGCCGGTGTGTTGATAACGACTAACAATTCACTTTGGGAGTCGCTCGTTAAAACAGATGGGAGGCGTGCTGCTACTCTCTCTCCCCCTTTTGTTCAAGGTGCTAACGTTAGCTAGCAGCCAGATGAAGTTACATTGTTTACGCTGCACGCACACAGACAATTTTTTGTGTGTTGGAGAGCATCCTCCTCCTGCTACACCACCACCACCACCACCATCAAAAGTTTCGCTGAAATTTCAGATAAAGCTATCCAACCTTTTTTTTCAATCCGGGGGATTTCGAAGGCGCAACGGTGCCGTTTAAAAAGCTTCGTCTAAACGAGAGTGTGAAGATTGCACAGAAGTAAATAATAAACAACAATTCCCCCTAACCTTTTGGGTTTTAAATTAGCAAACATGGCTGGTGTGGTCCAGTTCAGCCATGATCACAGAACGGAGCGATGAGTAGCAGCGTTAAAAGTCCCAACGTCAACCAAGTACACATCCGGTCACGTTACTTCACTAGACTTCACAAGAAAATCCCCAATAATAATAATAATAATACTAATAATAATACTAATAATAATAATAACAATAATAAAATAATTATTATTCACTACATTACGATTTGCTATTATTAGTAAAAGTTTCGCAACAGGAATTATTACATTATTATTACTGATACATTGATATGTAACACTATATTTATGAATAAATAAATACAAATAGAATAAAAAAAATATATATACTTTTCACCACTGTAAAAACACCAGCAAAAGTAGTTAACGGCCAATGTTAATTCTGATCCAAGTTTGTATTTATTTATTTATTTTTTTAATGAACGATTTATCATTTGTATGAGGGCTTCTCTCCCCCCCCCCCCCATAAATAAAAACTTTTCATGTTTTTGATCGGTTGAGATTAACAGCTATTTTAATATATCTTGTGATAATCTAAAACCAAGAGTCGTCCTCTGACATGCAGACAGTGACTGTCAAAATGTACGCTTTTATTTTTAATGTGCTTCAGGGTGAAAACAGGAAACAAAGACTGCAAATTACAGTCACCTTTCTCGGAAATGACAGTTAGGAAATCAGGCCTGTAGAGGAAGTATGCTAATATGCTGGGCCGAAGGAGCTGCAGGTTTCAGGGTCCTAGCGCCAGAACACGGTAAGCCACACAACAATTATATTCAAGTAGAAATACTGGATTATAATTCAAACTAATCAACTTTATTACCGTGGGGGGCGGGGGCAGTGTATTGTAAAAAAAATGATTATCAATGCACCTTATTGCAGAGATGGAGCCTTAAGGTTATTAATCTTAAAGGTTTACAGTTAAGTGTAATTACAGCAAATGTCCACTGGATTTCACCTGAAGGATCTGCACCCAGGTAAGCTCAACTTGCTCCTACAACAATTACCAATTTTTAAAAAAGGCACTCATTGAATTAAGGGAAACTTAAAACACAAGTCAAACGTAATTTAATAAAAAAAAAAGACATTTAAAATGATTCTTAAACAGTTTATTAGAAAGATGTAGACAATAAAAAAAGAATTTCCACTGTAATTCAACATTGTCTCCCCTTGTATTTTATTGACAGTGCAAATATAATTTGGTCATTACACATCGCCGTATCATTCCGGCACGCCCCCCCACCAAGAAGGGAGGCTCTTTCTAGATGAACAAACGGAAAGAACCTGGAGAATAGCAACAAACCACGTGACGCCGAGGCCCAATTTAAGTCTCGAGCCTCGTTATCAGTTGCAAAACACTTCACCTTGCTTCTGCAGTCTAACATGAGTGTGTGTGTTAGCTGGGTATGGAGAGAAGAACTGTTAAGATAGTTAATATGTAGAATCCATTCAGAGTACCAAAGCAGGTGATGAACTGGGAAGATGCTGCAATGATTTAGCTATAGTCCAATTTTACAAACATTAAACAAGAAGTAAAGGGAAACATGTAAGCTGAAAGGTTAAGCCACGGAAACAAAGACTGGCTTCCTGGATATCTAATTTACGGCACATGGAAGGCTTTAGAGGAACCCAATCAATAAATGTAACTAGTTCTTATGATGTACATAGCTAGTGTTTTTTTTTTTAATCCAAAAGATAAACTACACTGGTCAACTTACTTTAAAAAACCACAACATTGGGAATGGGTGGGCCTAATCATTTTTAAACCACAATTAATCCGCAAACTAATTGTAACTCCGTATATAACACGTATTGCTCAGTTGAGAACAACTACACAGCTTTTTTTTTTTTCCAACAAATGATGTGTGCTTACTTGTAATATTTAACAGTAAAACAAGATGCCCAAAAAAGGTGCAGTACAGCAAATGGAAGTGGAGATAGCTGCTCTGTACAATACCATGCATATCAACCTTCAGTGTACTGATCGGTCAAGAGTTTGGAGCCGAGGCTATGGATTTTAAATATGGCTACTGACTCATATGTACAGTTGTTTGTCACTGCCTTCGATTTTCAAGATATACATTTGTTATGATTCCTCTTGCCTTCTGTTCTTCCATCTTCTTTCCAGAGTCTTACAGTCATCTATTCCAAATCTGGCATTTCTTAAAAAAAAAAAAAAAAAGGAGCAGAAATTACATTAAAACCAGACAACAAGACAAAATTAAACGTGTAAGCTTTCACATGCATACACAATTGATTCATAAATACTTACTCTCGTCATCGCTATCTGCAGACTCCTCCTAAAAAAGAGATAGGGTTTAAAAATTATAGGCGTTAAAACCTGATTTAATGGTTCACTACAATAACATGACAGGCCTTTACTAAGATGCTGATAAATATCTGATTAATTATCACTTTTTATTCCTGATTATAAGCTCAATGCTTAGAAATGAAGTAAAAACATAAAAGATTCTTACATCCTCTGCACCATCTAGATCAGGCAGGTCATCCTCACCTCCCATGTTGTTCATCATCTGCAATATTAAACCCAAAATGATTGTCCATTAAAAAAAAAAGTTTCTCCTTAAACAAATCCTGAAATCATCCTGAGCACTCAAAGCAGAACAACGGAGCATCTCTCTCAAAAAGCCACAAAGAATTATCAAATAACTATAATAAAAATATTTAGAGTTGAATTTTCCTACAGCGGTTAATACGTCTAACAGCTTACAGCAAGATTATAGGGATGTACCAATCTCACCGTTTTCCTCATGGTACCAATCACTGTATCATATTATTGGCAAATATCAAGCATGTTTACTTAAAATCTAAGTGATATTTTAAGTGTGAAACATTCAGTTTATATAAATATCAAATTGGGACTGTGTGCCATCAGTTTTCAGAAGGGAAAACTGAAAAACCTTCAATCAAAAATGTAAAAACATTCAATTCCATCATTTTGTTCCACATTATTTAAGCATATATTTTGGGTTTTGGCCAAATGCCGTGACTGGGTTTTTTTCTGGGGTGGGGCTTGTTTGTGACTTTGACTGATGGTATTAAAAGCAACAATTTAGAAAAGGCTCTTAAATTTCGTCCAACTTTTAACATCTTCTAAGGTAATCAGGAATGACTTCACCCTCACTAATCAATACAGAGTGCTTACGTCTGAGAATTGATCGAAGTTGCCCATCTCCTCATCCGAGTCATCCTCCCAGTCCTTCCAGTTGTTGAAGTCGACACTAAGCCAACTCAGCTGTGAAAACACAACAGCATTTTCCCATTTACATGAATCAGATGTTAACTGTTCACATTTATGACTCACTCTGCTTTACATTTAACCACCGTTTGTGTATAACTGACCTTGGCTTTCTCTTTCGTTAGCCTCGGCCACGGCTTCCCTGGCTGTGCTTTTCTTAAATAGCACAACACTGAGCGGTCTGTGCGTTTAAGTTTGGATTCCTGCATTGAAATAGAAAGAAAATGTATCATTGTGAGTGTCAGTCTGCTTTATGTACAATGCAATCTATAATAGCATCTAAATATTTGAAAGATTATTAATCATGTAACTCACATTTTCATCGATGGCTTCAAAAAGGTCTATTTCATTCTCATGTTTGACATTGTCAGTTCCTCCGAGACAACTGGGGGGGAAAAAAGAGAAAAACATCTTCACTTGTAAGAACATTTAACAGTAAATTCATGGTTAAATACAACTCGAGGTCTTTACTGAGAATCAACATGAGACAAAACGTACCTGAAAGCACACTTTGCTTTATCAAAATTGATTTTAACATCTTTGCTGTCTGCTACACAGAACTCTATAAAAACAGAGTCCCTCCTATCGTACCACTTTGCAGTTGCTGGATGCCTGTGAAGAAACATGGAGGATGTGAATATCAACACATATATAACATATAATATATATATACATTCAGTCTGTCACAAAACATGAATAGTTTACTAGATAAATGTACTTATAGACAGAGAAAAACTGCCAAATTTTCCTATTTTGTGTACAACAGAGCAACTCATCTGACCCACAACTGTGCATTAAAAATGCATGATACAGATCACCATGCTGGTAACAGGTGAGGCAGCCTTCAGGCATCAAAAA
Source organism: Eutrigla gurnardus (assembly GCF_963514095.1). NCBI lineage: Eukaryota > Metazoa > Chordata > Actinopteri > Perciformes > Triglidae > Eutrigla > Eutrigla gurnardus. The sequence continues at coordinate 27,803,843 of NC_139922.1, read as the reverse complement.
GCCTCGGTATCAGGTTGCCACAGTGCATCCAGTTACACAATGTACTCCTCAAAAAGTGGAGAACATATGCGGAGCCTGACGAATCAAATCCACAGTTTTGGGTGGGTATCAGCCCCTAAAGCTCCCCGGCTATACATTATTGTATTTTTTTAAAAACATAGGTGCAAAAGTATTCATCATTGCATGAAGATAGGCGAGATGGATGTCTTAAAGTTTAACACGAGTGAAGCTCAATTTAATTCAAGATCAGTTAGAAGAGAAGAATTCATTGTGTTCAAATGACGCGTGCATGAGGGACAGACCGGCACTAATCAGTTAACGACTCAGTGACTTCAGGTTTATTAATAAAGTTAATATTTATTTTATTCAGTGAACTCTTCTGCACGACACAATATTGCTCTTGGCATTTAAAACTGACAACATAAAACAATGAAATCATTAGCTAAATCCTCTTAGCGTTGCACGTTAACGTGCAGCAGGCGAGGCAGTTGCCGGGGCGCGTGGAAGCTAAGCGTTAAACGCAAAAAAAAAAAAAAAAAAAACGTTAATCACTTCGCGACATTGTGCTAGCTTCGCAGGTGCCTCCCTTGTTTTACGTTTGTAAAAACATAATAAATAAAAAAAAACGCAAAGAGACCCGATGCTAATCTTAAAGCTAGCCCCTCTGGACGGAATCGTTGAATGAACGCTCTTTTGCTAGCCGAAGCTAACAACGCTGAGCCACTACGTCCGTTAAGCCATGCGGTTGCACCTGGCCCGTGCTATTGGGGGCAGACGTAGGCGGATTTGTTTACCGGATAACGCCGGTTTAACAAGGTGCACTGTGTTATCCCACCTAGTCTATGAGGCCCAACGTGTTACCGTTAGTTTGCAGCCCATTGAGGCAAGGCCAACCTCCCGCCTTAGCGAGAGAAAAAAGCATGTTGTCACACGGCTAACGTTAGCTTAGCTCGCTAAGCTAAGCAGGTTGTTAACGTTACTATGGCGCTTTTCCCCACGTCCCGCTACCGTTGCCCTATCCGCCTTAACTTTCCACAACTTACATTCTCTTGACGTGAAGTAGGCTTTCCTTTTCCCCCCAAAAAAAGTCCGGTGGAAAGTGAAGGTGGATGTGCTGCACAAAAAAAAATAATGAACGCTTTGCCCACAAAACACAAGCAGCGCAAACGCCTCTAGCAGCACGGTGGACTCTACTCCGGATCTTCCTGCGTATCCCGCGATGAGAATGTCAGCGGTGACGTAGATGGAGCGTACTAGACGTTTCTAGAGGTTTTCGGCTGTACGGGTGTGCGCGCGGGCGACGGGGGAAGAAGAAGAAGAAGGAGGCATCGTTGTAATCTGATGTGGAACCAATCCAACGTGATTTGCAACGGTTTTCGTACCACGGTACCACCCAGCGTGGTCGCCTCGACTAACCTGAACGTTGGGGCGAACACAATGTACAGATTCATCCGGTTGCGTTTCAGATTATGTTTCAGATAATCCCCGATTATATTAACAGAAAGCAAGGCTGTGGTATAGATTACGTATATTTTCAATTGGCTGCATTTACCAGAGGTTTCGGTACACGCTATACGGTAAATATATCTGGAATAATTACACAAAACAATGTAAAATGGGCAAGACAGCACAATATATTATTTATATTATATTATAATATATAATTATATTATACAAGGCCAATTAAAGACAACAAATACCATAATTATCAATTAATTCCCACATTAATCTGTCGATAACTTTCTAGATTAATAATTCGGTCTAAAAAAATAAAAAAATAAATCATTTTAATAAAAATATAAATTTACCATCACAGATGATACATATCGGCAACTATTTAGAAAATCAAAATTCTTCATTTAAACAATGAAGCGATAATTAAATATAATTTGTGATTCAATCATAAAAATGACACTAAAGGCTCCATTTTCTGTTATGGGTCACTTGAAGTCACATTACTCACTTGATTTCAGATTTGAGTTGAACAGAGAGAAGTTTCATCAGCTGAACGGATGGATGTAAAGGAGGGAAGAAGCAATGAGGAAAACACGTTTTTGAGTAAAGGGGGACTTTAAAATGTGTCCCCACATCGACAGTTTATGGATTTTTAGGATTACAAATTGTAACTCAAAGTGTTGCACACAATTGGTATGTGGCGTTTGAAAGATGTAGGAAGCTCTAATAAACAGGAGGATCCAAATGTTTAATTAGCGCCACACATGTTAAAGACTACCATGCAGGGTATCTTGATGTATCCATGATGGAAATGGATCTAAATCCGAGTGATTTATCACAGGTGCGATACAAAAATGGTGTTCTTTTTATTTTAACCTGCAGTCTGCTTTCAATGCAGCAAGCATAATGGCTGTCGCTGGTCATCCCTTTGTATCTGTGGGAATTCAGCATTGGTATCAGTCTTGACAAATAGTGCAGCAGCCCCCTTTTAAAAATCAACTCATTGACAAGCAGGTTCTCGGGTGGGCAGGGTCAAACAAAGCTTTTACTCAAATATAAATTAATTGGAGACTATTTAACTAAATATATTGTCCAAATTCAGCAGTACTCACCGAAAGGCATTGTGTCCAGAGAAACATCTTTAAAAAATAGGCTTTAGTGAGTAAGGAAATGTATTTAAGTATTCTAAGCATCTTTAACCAATTTACGGTCTTCACCAACTTTACTGTATGTCTGTCGGTCTGTGGAATAGTGCAACACCATTTACAGGACTGTGGATGCATCAGCCCCATGCATCAAACCATCTGGGGAACTAATAACATTTAGATGAATTCATATAAAAACAGCTGCATGGGCTACTAGATCAAAAAACTACACAGGGAACCTTTAAGTATAGTTTTGAGCCAATTTTGATGCCTTTCCACTCATCCGATTACATATTAGCATTGCATAAAATGTACAATAAAACACATTGAGACCATTCCCTCCCTTTATTGGTGCATGACCTCTAGAAGAGTGTAGTTGGGGCAGCTTGTTACATTTCAGATTTGACTTGTTGCACCTCAACTAAAGATCTCCCGTCATAACGTTTCACAAATTTCACACAAAAATATATAAGTTAACAAAAAAAATGGATGTAGCAGAGCTTCTCTTTCATATTCATCATATCTGATCAACTCTGGATTTAGATTTTAGTGTTTTTATGGTCAGATTTCAAGGATGGGTCATATTTATTAAGCTGCCAACAGGCTGCCACAGTGGTTTAGTGCACAGTGAAAGCCTTAAATTTACTCTTAATCCTGGGACTTTGTAGGAACTGGTCCAACGCAATGCTGGGATTGGTCCAGCTCATGATCCTTAAATAATCAAACTTAACCGTAAATAATCATATGTGAGAATAGAAAACAGAACTAAGAATCTATATTAAGCAGCATGTTCAGTCTCTGGTTTAGAGATGCCTGCCCTCTAAAAAAATCAATCAATCCTGCAACCAAACCACAAATAAAAGCCCCACCATTTTTCAATGACGTGCAAAAACATAAAAATTTCATTTTATCAAGCCACAACTTTATTTCCATCTTGGGTATAAATTGTATAAATGAGCTTAAATCAGCAACCTGTCTTCAACCCTTTGTTGCTAGGGTCCCGTTACATCGTCAACTCCTGCAAGAAGGAAAAAAGAAAAGAAAAAACGATTAACATGTCTTAATTACTTTTTTGCCCCATTTAAATAATTTCTCTCTTCTCAGGACAGAAAGGGTGGCTTCAGGATACTCAGAAGAACGAAAGTCACTGTATCAATCATCACTGAAGAGTTCGTCATACACATTTAAAAAGATCGGATCAAACCATTTTAAGGCTTACTGAATAAAGACTCCGCTATTGTACTAAAACAAGTTTTTTTGTTTAAACGTACCATAATAGCGTTGACGATGTCGTTGTTGTTGTTTTTCAGGGCCCGTACAGCCTTCGCCCGCGACACGTTTGCTTGCGACATAACGAGTTCGATGTCCTTGACCTCCACTCCAGTCTCATCCACCTATAAAAAACAAAGGGCAAAGATTTGTTATATCTCACGTTAAGACATGTCCTTGCATGTCCATCGTCACTTGGATAAAACCGCTTACCTCTTCTTCTTCGCTCTCCTCCTGTACTGTTGGCGTCTGTGTGTTTTCCTGGATGTTTGATACAGCTTCTCCCTGTACCTTGAATTTTTCTGCGGCAGCCAGCTGGGCTTGCTGGGAAAGATCTTCAATCTAGAGAACAAAGCATCAAATAAGATACCAACACAACATTATTTAGCAGACCATTTTCAACCGGGGGGGCTTTTTGTACAGTTGACCATCTCGGTGGCAACATCACCTGGATCTTTCAATCAGTAATCAGCTGATTGAAACATCTTTCAATCAGTAATCATCTGCCTTATAAAAAAAAGTCAAGTGCAATCACTTGACAGCTCTACAAGGGACAAAGACTGAACTGGCCAATATTGATTTTTGCTACATACCTTAGCTTCACCAAAGACGATGTATGTGTCTGATGCCGGGCTCTTGTAGACGTCTGGTTTGGTAATAACGAACAAGATGTTCTTTGACTTGCGAATGGTGACCCTGGTGACCCCCGTTACCTGCCTGAGACCAAGCTTTGACATTGCCTGTAAGAAATACAAAGGATTTTACAAATGTGGCTGATTGAAAAAAAGGCAGAAAAGTGCAACAACATAAAAGATAATTTATTACCTTTCGTGCTTTTTTCTCACTGCGACTCTGTTTGGCTTTGCTGACTGGCTCCTCGTCGATTTCAGCGGCTGCTGCAAGCTGCAAGACAGAATATTCATCCACATTTTATGTAGAGTAAATGCAGACCAAAAGGAGTCGGGTGGGTTTGATGTAATGCTAGTGATTGTGTTAACACTTTCTCTTCTCAGGACAGAAAGGGTGGCTTCAGGAGGCTCAGAAGAACGAAAGTCACTGTATTAATCATCACTGAAGAGTTACGGGACAAACAACGTCCACTCAAAGTGTTTCACCTTGTTAAAATGTTCTCTCTTGTTTAGGTTAAATTCAGAACGATATTCAAGGCGGGACAGAACTCTCACCTGAGCTTGCTGCGTCTGTGTCTGTGCAGAATCCTGTTCCTCCAGCTCAGGGACTGAGTCATCGCTGTCTGATTCTGTACCGGATCCTACAGAGACAACATGCCAACTATTAGATACATGTTTACATGCAAGTCATGAAATATGCTGCATCAATCCTGGGGAATGAAAATAGGCAGGTTTATATGGATTCAAAATACAACATTTGTTACATGGGATACCTTGTCGTTATATCTACCTAACATGTTGAAAACTTCATGTAAATCTGCAATACCCAATTCCTCTTCTTAGTTAACCTCAATTCTTATTCATTATGTACCCTGTAGTATGTTGAAAACTCAAACCTCCTATCCAATACCACATTCACCGGACCAAAGTAGACATCCTAACGGGGGAAATAAGAACGGCGCAGTATGGCGGCCAACAGAGCTGACTGCATCCAATAACCAAAGCATCCATTAAACAACTAATCAGCATCTTTGAGAAAGGACAATTTCTGTGAAGTAAAAGTGAATGACATTTATGCATCCGAGCAGTTTCTAGAACGTAGTGACAGTTGGAAAACAGATGGCACAAAAAGGAGAGAAAGAAGAAAATACCCTTGTCGTTCTTGATCACAGGCTCCACCTTGACTGGGGTTTTAGCAGTTGTAGGGGCAGGTTTGGGTGACGAGATGGATTCAGAAGGAGTCTTACCAATAACCTCAACCTCAGGTTTAACAGGGGCAGGTCTTGCAAGGGCCTCAGCAAATGTGAGTTTATGGGGAGCTGGGGCAGGTTTGGGCTCGGGAACTGGCTTCGCGACCTCGACGGGGGCAGGTTTGGGCTCGGGAACTGGCTTTGCGACCTCAACGAGGGCAGGTTTGGGCTCTGGAACTGGCTTTGCAACCTCGACGGGGGCAGGTTTGGGCTCGGGAACTGGCTTCGCAACCTCGACGGGGGCAGGTTTGGGCTCGGGAACTGGCTTCGCAACCTCGACGGGGGCAGGTTTGGGCTCGGGAGCTGGCTTCGCAACCTCGACGGGGGCAGGTTTGGGCTCGGGAGCTGGCTTCGCAACCTCGACGGGGGCAGGTTTGGGCTCGGGAGCTGGCTTCGCAACCTCGACGGGGGCAGGTTTGGGCTCGGGAGCTGGCTTCGCAACCTCAACAGGGGCAGGTTTGGCCGTGACAGCTGGCTTAACCTCGACGGGAGCGGGTTTTGCCTCGGCAGCTGGCTTAACAACCTCAACGGGAGCGGGTTTGGCCACAGCAGCTGGCTTAACCTCGACGGGAGCAGGTTTTGCCTCGGCAGCTGGCTTAACAACCTCGACGGGAGCGGGTTTGGCCACATCAGCTGGCTTAACAACCTCAACGGGAGCGGGTTTGGCCACATCAGCTGGCTTAACAACCTCAACGGGAGCAGGTTTGGCCACAGCAGCTGGCTTAACAACCACAACGGGAGCGGGTTTGGCCTCGGCAGCTGGCTTGACCTCAACAGGAGCAGGTTTGGCCTCGGCAACTGGCTTAACAACCTCAATGGGAGCGGGTTTGGCCTCGGCAACTGGCTTAACAACCTCAATGGGAGCGGGTTTGGCCTCTGCAACTGGCTTAACAACCTCAATGGGAGCGGGTTTGGCCTCTGCAACTGGCTTAACAACCTCAATGGGAGCGGGTTTGGCCTCTGCAACTGGCTTAACAACCTCAATGGGAGCGGGTTTGGCCTCTGCAACTGGCTTAACAATCTCAATGGGAGCGGGTTTGGCCTCTGCAACTTGCTTGACCTCAACGGGAGCAGGTTTGGCCTCGGCAGCTGGCTTAACCTCAATAGGAGCGGGTTTGGCCTCGGCAACTGGTTTTACAACCTCAACTGGAACGGGTTTGGCCACAGCAGTTGGCTTAGCAACCTCAACTGGAGTAGGTTTGCTTTGGGGGGGTTTCACAACAGACTCTATATCAGTCTTTGATTTGGATGCCATCTTAGTAACCTCTACAGAGGGTAGGGGTTCTGAAATTTGAATTGGCTTCTCTGGTGGGATAAGTGGTGGGAGATCATCATCAGCAGCTGCAATAACAGGGGCAGTTATTGATGAAGCCGTCTTAAATTCAACAGATGTGGGAGGGCTAGAGGCAAGGGTTTCTGAAAATGAAAGTGGAGGTGCCACAGCAGGCTTTGAGGTAACTTTAAAAGCAACTGGAGCTGCAACAGGCTTTGCAGCAGCTTGTGAGGGTTTGTTTGGCTCAGCTGAGGCAGGTTTAGCTTCAAATACAGTTTGCTTGAGGCTAGCCTCAACTGGTTTTTCATTTGCAGGCATGACCTTGGAATCCACTGGGGAAGGCACAAATGCCTCTCCTTTCTTAGCCTTTCCTTGTTTACCAGCCTTAACAACCTTTGGGGTGAAGCGGTTAGCCTGATGAGCAGGAGCGCTTCCAGGTGAGGTAGCTAGGGGAGATGGCACAGGCGACAGGGGGGTAGTAGAAGGAGATTTTGGTGATGTGGGAGAGGAGGACGAGGCCGACATAGAGGAGCGTTTTCTTCTTCCAGGGACAGCCTTGGGGGCAGAGGAACCCTGAGCACCCTTGGCATCTTTGCCTTTGGATTTTGCATGACCAGAAGCTGCCTGAGGTTTCTGGGTGGGAGCTGGGGCAGGAGGTGTAGCTGAATAGAAAAATCATGATTTACATTTTTTGACGGGTGTGGGGGGAAGACTTCCTCATGCGGGTTAAATAATCACAACGCAAGACGCAGTCTCCTTGCTGAGGGTTAGGAAAAAGACACCTGTCCAACTGTCTGATGCAAAATGCCACTCAAAATGCACAGTTCACACCATTTCCACACAGAAACCCACAGTCTATATTTAGTCAGGATGCAATTAGGATAAAAAAGAAAATCATATTTTTAATGGATATCACATAATGATCCCTAACCGCAAGTGTACCACTGAACTGATTGTTAAAAAGGTAAAACTGACTGCCCATTGGCCAAATGGATGAACTTTTCCCAATCCTATGCAATTAAAATAAGTTATTTCCTCTGAAATATGTCTAAATCGAAATGTATTAGAATGTATATAGATTTTGTAAACAAACCAGTACCTGACCACAGGTTATAAAAAATAAAATAAAATCTACCGATTAGCAAAGACCTCAACGTTACAGATGTGGACAAATATAAAACTTGAAATAACCAAAGACTCAGTGACAAAACCAATAACAGAAAGCAGAAGCATTGAACTTTTGTTCATTTGAACTGGTTCCACTAGTGTTACCTGAGGAATAAAACAACCAACCAGATGAAAGCGGTGTATTCAAATGATTCAAAAAGTTGGGAGGGAAGTGCTGCTTATCAGGATAAACCAACCTGACAGGTGGCAAGTGGAATGACGAACTTCACATTTGGAGGACTCCTTTGACTGAATGGCCTTGGAGAGAAGTGGTACATCTTTCTTGTCAAGATCTTCTTTTTGAGTGGCCACATCAACATTCATATCAGGCAATACTTTATCTTGAGCCGCGTCCAGGCATAGATTTCTCGACTCTTCTACTTCCGTCTTTGGGTCATTGGTTTCCATCACATCTTCACCGGAGTCTTCAGGAGCAGGTTGTTTCGGAACATCAGGAGTTTCTTCGCCCACTGCACTTGGCTCTTCTACAGAGGCCTTAGCTTCAAAAGAAACCTGCTCAACCTCTTGGATGGCCGACTTTTCAGCAGCAGGCACAGACTCCTGAGCTTGTACCTCCACATCTAGAGCTGCAGCCTGGGGCTCTTCTGAGGAAACAATGGGAGTCTCAGCAGAAGGCACAGATTCTTCAGGAACTGGCAAGTCAGTTGAAGCCTCTGCTGGATCAGCAGCCTCTGGCTCTGAGACAGGTGTCGCCACCAACCCAGTGTCTTCAGTCACCTCTGGCTGCGAGACCGGTGTCGCCGACCCAGTGTTTTCAGTCACCTCTGGCTGCGCGACAGGTGTCGCCGACCCAGTGTCTTCAGTCACCTCTGGCTGCGAGACAGGTGTCGCCGACCCAGTGTCTTCAGTCACCTCTGGCTGCGAGACAGGTGTCGCCGACCCAGTGTCTTCAGTCACCTCTGGCTGCGAGACAGGTGTAGCCGACCCAGTGTCTTCAGTCACCACTGGCTGCGAGACAGCCGTCACCAGCCCAGTGTCTTCAGTCTGCTCGGTCATGTCTTGAGTGGCAGCTACACCATTTTCTTGATCACTAGAAGTCTGAATGCTAGGTTCTTCGGGGGAGCCCATCTCTTGAGCAGGAACAGCGGTTTCTGGAGGAGTCTCCAGTGGGATTGACTTGTTCACAGGAATGGCCATCTCGGGAGGTGCAGAAGAATTCGATATGCCAATAGCTGATTAAGGAAAAGCAACACGAGTAACGGGGAGGGCAATCACAGTAGTTGTTCTGGGGAGCAATTTTACTTCCAATGTTAAGAGTTTCAGGAATACACCGTGAAGTGAAGAGAAATTGTGCTCAAACATGAACAGAAACGAGTTTGTGAGAAGTTAATCGATATGTTATTGGCTCTCGGTTTGCCAAAGTATAAAGGAGGAGGGGAGGTGTTAGGTGCAGTCAAGTAAAAGAAGAAAAATAATCCTACATCACAGACCCCATGCAGTGTCTTTTTTGCGAGATAAACACCACAGTACCTATGCACAACTATGCACGAGAAATAAGTTGAAATCGTATAAACTAAAGCTTTGAATTAACTAGCTCAGAATGTGTACATTATTAAAATGCTTCATGGCAAAGTCTATGAAGAGCCCTTTTCACAGCAGCCATTTTAAATAGTCATTGCAGGGTAAACAATGAAATTAATAACATATGGGCCAGGGTCCTAGTATTGTGCATGCTGTCCCACTGGAATGACCGACATTGATCAATTACACCTGTGTTACCCTGCAATGAGATGTCAAAATAGCTCCTTTGAAAACCAAGTCGACCGGTTGCAACTGACATTGCAATATTTTTTTCCTGCTAGTTATATTGAGATGTGAAAAACTGTCGGAATATTAACCCTCAATTTGGTCAAGCGATTTGACAGGAAAACCCTGTGCTCTAGTAAACAATTTAAAATAAACATTAGCTGTATAGTTGGGAATGGTGATGACAGTGCAGAAGGACTCACACCTACAAAATAAGGTTAACAACACAGGCTAGGTGTTTCTAAACGTGTTGAACGAGGACAGTCCACTCTGGTTGACAGTCATGCCTGGAGACCCATTCCTCCCCGCTGAGAGAGACGGCACAGCAAGCACAAGTCCACAGCCCAGCTGCGAGGTTCAGACCAAGGATGCTGAAAAGCTCATGGGCAAGGGCTTTCCAAGCTGACCTACTAGACACATGGAGGAAAATGTGCTCTGTGGGGTGGGGGGACACAGCGAGTTGAAGACTCCAGGCAGACAAGCCTTATCAGCAGCAGACAGGCAAAACGAGTAATACACCATATATTACTCTCTGCTTTTGACTGCCACTGTAACGTTCTGTAACGTTTGTCTGCAGCGGCGGACAGCCTGCCAAAATCACTGGCTCTTAGTTTAGGCAACAATCGATTTGATACGCAGCGGAGCTTTGTAGGAGTGAAGCACACATTTTAATTGTCAATATCGCAGGCGAGCGCGTTCATTTGATTGTGGGAGGTCATAATCGTGATTGCAATTAATATTTGATTAATTTTGGTGCACTAGGCCGAAGCATATCAGTATTTGTCATCATTAAGGAAACGCACAAAGTAATCTGAATTGCTCTGGATTCTTGTTGCCATGTAATTTGTATTTGCAAACAATGTGATGTTAAGCAGACCGTGCACACAATTTCCACAGCTATCACAAAAATGTATAAAAATATTTTATATGGAATGTGGTAATTGTTAAATGTATAATTCACTGTTGACAATTAAATTTTTTTCCCCCACCAGCACTCTAAACTGATATAAAACAAACTCAAACATCCAGGATAGAAGTCTTCAACTCGCATGAACAGACAAGTCCATTCTTCACTTTATAAACCAGTTATTGCCTAATTTTGTTACCCAATAAGGACCATGTACAATATGCTGACTTTCAAATTATTTCCACCATTAAATCACATTTTGATTTCTAGAGAAAAGTGTGTTGAACAGACCTTTATGTAATTAATTTTTTTATTTACTATTCTAAAAATTGCATTTTTAAAAAAGCAATAAAGAATGATCCATGTCCTAACTTCCAAGGGAACTTATATCTATGCAAATTAAGGTTGTGGCATTTTTTTGTGCACAGGGAAGACCATACATACATTCACACAAAACACACACAACACCATGCATTGTGTGCTGAAACCAGTTGTCAGTGCAAGTCACCACACACCATTGTGAGTTTGTGTAAATAAACAAAAGAGGGGTCCTGGATGACTCTTTTCAAGCCAAGGCACACACACTATAATGACCACGGCAGATCCCTGAGTGGGTTAACTACTGTTACATATGTCCCAGCACATGGCTGGTGACAGTCAAAATAACCATCACCTGTTACATCTGCTCAGTGCCAGGCCAGTCGAGGCAACGCAAACCACATAATTAGGCAATATTGCCCCCCCTTTCTGCCCAACAAATAACCATCCACAGACCCCTCTATGTGTTGAACACCCTGTTATCTGAGTTCCAGGACCCTTTAATATGCATAATGCATGCAGGTTTATGACGAGTTAAAAAATATACGAACCGGTCTCCACTTGAGGCTGCTGCATCTCCTGCTCGGTAACTGGGACCGTTTCTGTGGCTTCGCCGGGCATGGTTGCTGGGGGGGAGAGAGAGAGAAAGACAGGTTATTAACTGGAGCTCACACGCACGAGTGGCGTGAGACAAGTGTTGACGAGATCATTCCTGTGACACGTCCAACGGATCACTGACGTTGAGCAACTTAGTGATAGCCGGTTGAACAGGTGACGGAGCCCATGCTTTTAGCTCGGTCTATTGAAGCAACGTTAAGCTAATGCTAGCGTCGGGGTGGCTAGCCGTCTCTGACAGCTTCAACGGAGGGGAAGCTAACGGCGAGGAACTATGTCCGCCATGACTCGTTACCCTTAATTTAAAGTTGTCACACAGATAAAAAACCCAACGCTACTCGTCACGGGGCTCACTGCGGCCCTGACAAGGCTTACTAGTGGGGGTGCTGGAAGTCATCATGTTCCCCCATTTTGAACAGGTAATCGGCGGTACAACGGCGCATGTATCGCCAAACGGAGGCGCGGAAGAGGACACATATCTACGCCGACCTGACGACACCCCTTCACTTTAACACATGAAACGTTAAATGTAGACGTCTATACGCGAAAAACGACCAGATGATGTTGGATTATCCGCGGAGACACTCACCAACTTGGGGCGTTATATCCAAGATGGCTGTGAGAGAGAACTCCTGACCTCAGATTCACGGTAATATCCGGTTTAGAGCGGCGGGGTTCTTCTTCCGGGTTATTTAAAGGAATAGTAACTTATTTACTTTTTTGACCGTAAATAATCAAATTATTACGACAATTAAGAGAAACGTTCCAAAAAAAATAACGTAGTATCTCAAAATAATGAGACACTTTATCAAAAATAATAAATAACTTACCCAAAATGATGAGAAACGTGTGCCTTTTTTTCTGACCGGCGGAAATGGGCTTATACGATAGTACAACATGCTTACGATAGGTTTCTAAAAATAGATTTTTACGAAACTGTAAAGCTACGTAAAATGTTGAGTATGTGTATTTGCGTATTTTATGCTACTTTATATTTTTATATTTTGGGATCGTCAGTCAGTATCAAACCAACGGTCATCTGTTACTAGGGAGAAAAACAGTATAGTCACCTGACAGCTGTAATAACGTGACATAATCTAATTATATAATGTATGATAATCAGGCTTGGCTTGGAGTAAATTGTTACGTAATTAAGACAATCCGATTACACTTTACAGTGAAGTTTATGGTGGTGTAATTGAAGTTTTTAGTGTGAAGAGTGAATAGCGTGTACTTAAAGTACCTTTTAGCTAAATGGGCATAATGACTGCTATTACTGCACATCAAAAACTAAGGAAAAGCTAGAGAAACAATAACCCCATGGGCTGTACGAGGGTGAGACAATTCACTCAATTTTTAAAATCATTACTTTACAAAACATGACCCCCCCCCCCCCCCCCCCCCCAAAAAAATGGTGCATGAATGTTTGTATTAAAATTTCTCATATTTACCAAGAATAAATGTCAGATGAACAACCCAACATAACTGCTCGCTATATCAGATTTAAAAAAAACAAAATCTGTAAAATGTCTTCCGTTCTAATTAAAAGCAACTTCAAAACAAGATTTTAGAAAAAAGTTGAAATTCCAAACTTTATTTTCACAAATGACTGAACTGTACAATAGAAAAATGTAGGCAAAGAGCAGACAAACAACATGACATTGGAAAATCCCACAGCAAAGAGATTATTTTCTTATGTTTTGTTTTTTTGCAATTTTTACATATTGTCATGAGTATAATGAAACAGACTTGGATGAAATTATTTCTTCATCAGAAAAATGATTTCCACCCCAACAAACCCCCTCAAAAACTAGACAGCTTGCATCGTCAGCCACATCTAGCATAAAGGAGCTATTAACAATTTGTCTTCTGTATCGATTGTTGATCCAGTTCAGAAGTCTTTCTGGAGATCTAAAAGGAAGAAGAAGAAAAATGACATCACATGAAAGTTCTTTAAAAGTCACTCTGCCCTCATATCATCCACCAAGAATGAAACTTACCACTTTTTTTGAGGAGTTCTCCTTTCCACGAGCGAGCCATTCCTTCCAGAAACTGATCAAAGTATTTCACATACGTTGCCAGGCTTGTTCTTTTGTAATCTGGCAAGAAAAGTAAAAATCGGTGAGCCCAAACATTCTTTAGTTGCTCAGATAAACTCCCTGGGTTCTCATTGCTGGTTAGAAAGGGTGGGCAACATTTCTGGCGTTTTTGTGGTGACAGTATTATTACTTAAAAGAAGGAACATTTTTAAAACGTGGTTTTTGGCTCTAAAATCACAATGAAAATGAGGTATAAATCAACATGTGTTTTAGGATCAGTAGCCTGCCCCATAACCGAAACCTAATGTCTTTCATTCAGAGTTAGTAGTCATGGAAACGGGCATAGCTGCGAGCGGTTAAGGTTATCTCATCACATCGAAATTAATCATCCTGCTATTGCTGATAATAATTCTAATAAAACAAAGATCACATGACTCATATCCTACCAAATCGCAGGAAGAGATGAAAATGAGGCCTCGCACATTTGTTTTGAACCTGCCGCATGTTTGAATGTATTTTCATATCAGGGAAAAGTAAATTGAGGTGCAGCATGTCATGCTTGATGTTACCACATTGTGTCATTTGAGCCAGAAAAAAAAACATGCCGGATTACTTTCCAAATTGCATACTTATTTTCTTATTTTTATAACACAACTTGCACCTTCAAACTTTGACCCTCTTGCTCATCTATCTAATTTCAGAATCTCACCTCTGATCTTTCGCCTCTCTGCTGCGTCCTTCTCATTTTCCTTCTCCTTGGAGTCGTCTGACTTCTCTTCCTCTTCCTCTGTCCGGGGTCGGTCCAGCTCCGCACAGATCTGACTGGAAAAAAAAGAAAAGTAATAACATTAACTCTGACGGACATCAAAACGCTGCACACAACAGAGCAGGAGACATTAAATTATCGCTTACCTGATTGTGGGAACAGCAAAGGGATCAAACGTTTCTAGTACTTTGAGGTCGATGGGGACAGAAATTCGCCCTGGCCGGAGTTTAAAAAAGAAAGAAAGAAGTCACATTGAGACGTTCTCTGATGTATTTAGCATGCCCATCTGGATTAAACCTCAGTGGATCTGTGCTCACCTGTTTTCGGGTGGACACTGAAGGGGCTCTTCAGCAAATGGTTCACCCCTTTACTGACGTTCACGTCGAGTCGGGGGTAACAATACTGCAGCATGATTTCCTTCTCAAAGTATTGGCCCTTTTTGGCAGTGGCCTGGAGGAAGATGATGTCATTGCACCTTTGTTTATTATCAGCTCTCTCGCTGTAATATTTAAAAATCAACTTGAGGTTTAATAAATGTAATTTATGTAATACGAGCAGAATCACAACCCACCTGTTTCTTCTTGGCGTGTGACCTCACCAGTTCCCAACGGATCTCTGGTTTCTTCTCGTTTTGGAAATCCTGCTGCAATTCTTTTCTTACATGTAAAAGCTGGGGTTAAGGGTAAACTCCAGCTATTTGCACAAAGGCTTCAACCAAACAGAAAGACAGATCATACTCTCATATTTGAATCACACAGAAAATCCAGTTTTTCCTGCATTAGATTATCAGCTAAAAAGGATATCTTCAGGCGTGAGTGCCAGCACTTTGTCTACAGATTCCTTGCGGCCCAGTATGTCCTGATCATGTAGTGCATACTGGGGGAAGTATTGCTCCACCACCAGCAAAGATTCTCTGTTGAGATCACGGGTTAAGACCTTAAGAGCAGTCGGTGCAAATTACAAACATCAAACCAGAACACACTTCAAGGTACGTCTTCAAAACCCGACCTTCACTCGTGATTCTCACCTGATAAAAGGATGAATTGGATCTGTGAGCACGACTTTCTTCACCATCTCGTCACCTCCCTAAAAGCATCAGCGAGTAGAACGTCACAACAAATTAACTCATCGGATTTATACAGAGAAGAGAATCCATCCATCTATCGTAGGGATGTAAATAACACTCGTTTTCATAACCGGTTAATCTGATGATTATTTTTTAAAAGCGTGGTCTAACATGCCACAAAATAGAAAATATTTCCCTCACAGATTGAGGTGATGCATTTATACAGCTTGTTAATAATACATGTCCAAAACCTAAAAAAGAAAGTTAATTACCATACATAATAAAAAACAAACAAAAAACAAAATAAAATCATAACATTTGAGAAGCTTAAGCCAAGGTGAAATGGTTATAGATCTGTCGCTCAACCAATCAATTAACCGATGAAACGTCGCAGCTAACTTCCTGTAGTCTTTTGGAGCCTGCCTGGGTTGTGGATGCATTAAATTAATCAAATTTCATGTATATACGTACATGTGTGTATGAGTTATTAAATCTTTTTGAATATGTATGTTATGCAGAAACTGTTTCAGGATTACCTCAAAAGTATATTTTTTTCTACTACAATGTTGTGTTACTTATCGCCTGCCATACACACCAGTATATCTGAGATCAGGCACCATTTTACCTGAGAGAAACACACTGACACACACGCAATGCTGAACACCAAACTAAATAAATAAATATGTTCTCATCATCTATGAAAAAGGGTGAGACACCGTTACCTTCACCAGGCTGAGGTATTCTGCCACGGCCGAGCGTGCTGCCACGCTGAGTTTCCTGGCAGCTTCGTCACACACCCAGCAATGCACTCCTCTTCTGCCGGAGTAAACCCACAGCAGGTGCTGGAAACCAAAGTCATCTAGAAGATCACATGAAAGTCAAAGTGTTTGAAAACGAATTCTCCAGAAGAAAAATCCCCAAATGTTGAGACACAAATGACGAACAAACCTCGCAGAGCTCGATCCAGGATGCGGATGGCGATGGTCATCAGGGGCCAGCACTTGCAGCAAATGTCCGCAGCACTAAAAAAAAAGTTTAGAATCAGAAAGGAGTTTATTGGCAAGTATGTGCGCACAACAATTACAAAGAATAAACAATAAGCAATGTACTGCAGTCAAGAACATAAACATACATTTAAAAACGACTCTAAAAAGACACTATATACACGTATGCAGCCATATATACACACTGTATTATTATATTTATTTGTACAGTTTCACAGGTATTGCAAAAAATGTTCAATCAAAGTGAAAATCTATGCTGAAATGAAACCCAAAACTGTACTAATCAATTCACCTGCAGCAGCTTCTGACATCATCATAGTCTGTCATGTCGATATCAAAGACCAGCTCCTTCTCCAGGGCCTGGAAGGTCCCCGACTTCACCGTGTTGTGTTGACTGGGCTGTGGGTGGACAAACAGGGTTTTAAATGTTATCCCTCAACATGTCTGCAGTGACACATTTAAAAAAGAAAACTACTCACCCTGTGACTGTACACGGCCCCGACGTCGATCTTGTATGGGTTCATCTTCTGCATCTCCTTCTCCAGCTCCGTCTGCGTGCTGAACGACTGGTAGCGGACGTAGATGTCATCTTTCAGCGTGAAGGAGAACTCGCGATTCTGGAAATAGTTCTTCTG
This sequence comes from Eutrigla gurnardus, assembly GCF_963514095.1. Lineage (NCBI taxonomy): Eukaryota > Metazoa > Chordata > Actinopteri > Perciformes > Triglidae > Eutrigla > Eutrigla gurnardus. The sequence goes on along the minus strand of NC_139922.1, from coordinate 27,786,538 downwards.
CACTGATGTTGGAGAAGAAGAAACATAACATCTATCACCCATTCTTGAGAAGAGGGACAAACCATATCCTGTTTTTTATGTCCATAGTGACTTTTTACTCATTTATTGCTTCTTTTGCACTGAACAAGGAATGCACTTAATTTTGTTGTACCTGTTACAATGACAAATAAAGATATTTTATTCTATTCTACAAAAAAAATAAATAGAAACAGAAATTATTACCCATCAAAACACTAATTCCCCTTTTTCTTGTTGAACATTTATTTTTAAAGTTTTTATAGATATGAAATGAATCTGATTTATTTTTATTATACCAAAATAATATGTCTGAGTATTTTATGTATCATTATATAATTATTATTCATATTTACATCATTATAAATATTTATTATTATACAAGTCGTATTTACATCATTATTATTAATATTTATTATTATGAATATATTTACATACTTATGTTTACTAATGTTTTATTTTATAATTATTATTAATATGTTTACACACTTGTTTTTTTATATGTATTATTATATAACAATTATTAACATATTTATTTAACTATAAAGTACGCCCTTCATAACTTCTAAACTTGCCCTGTGAAAACAGACAAAAATGAATAACTTCAAACAATTAAAACATTTTTTAAAAGCCTTCCAAACCTCAAAGGAGATTTAAATGAGTCCTCCACACAGAGCAGCTAGCTACACCGCTAACAACACACTGCTAACCTGACTAGCTAGCTTAGCCCGCCGGGACACTCACCTCCCCCGTAGCTCAGCCAGCGGTGATACTGCGAGAACGGGAACAGCCGCCGGTAATACAGCGGCAACAAGTCCGGTAAACACTCCGAGTCGTAACTCGAGGACGACATGACCCGACGATATGAGTCGCGGCTCGGTTACCGTCACCGGTACGTTGTTTGTTTGGCTTTCTACCGCTAAACGTTACAGGGTGACAGCTCAGTGTGTGTGAGTGTGTTGTTGGAGTAGAGTAGCGCGGGAAAACTCTCAAGCTGAGGAGAGAACCAATGAAACCAGGATGAGGCAGTGACGTCACCGAACGAGGAGCTTGTCTTCGCATGTGATAATCGATATATTCCCCGATCCGCTTCTCTGCTAGATACTCAGCAAAGAAGGTAAATGAACTTAGTCACGAGAGTGTTGGATTTGAGTGATTGCTGGCCCTCTAAGGCGTTAGTTTGAGCTTGTAGCAACCTTAATTTAATTCCTATAACGGAAGGAAAGGCGGAAGTGTCGCCGGGCGAAGAGGGGAATCATGGGACGTGTAGTCATTCGACTCCGGTTCGTCTTCTTCTTCTTCTTGTTCTTGTTTTTGTTCTTCTTCTTCTTCTTCTTCTTCTTCTTCTTCTTCTTCTTCTTCTTCTTCTTCTTCTTCTTCTTCTTCTTCTTCTTCTTCAAGTAAATAAATGCAAATAAATGAAATAATGCATTTTATGAAAGAGAGAAAGAAAAACCGGGGCTGTTACATCTTTTTTTTCTTTTCTTATATATAATGTCAATAGTAACCTTTAATGACAACTTAAAAAAAACTAAAAATAATCACATAAAAAGCCAACAAATCTAAAATATTGTGACAACGGAAATAATATAGGGATAATAATAAAATAAATGAATCAAATAAATTGCAACCTTAATGGAATGGAATTCCCATAATAAAAAAACAAAATACAAAAATAAAACAACATCAATTCATCGATTCAACATCCTTTTAAATGTTGTGATTTCATGGCTTTATGCCTGTAATGTCCTTCATGCACCTATAGAGGGCAGCAGTTTCATGAGATTATTTACAGGGTCCCACAATGAGCCCTCTTCCAGGGAATGTGACCTAATCTTCATCATGGTGGATAAATGGTGCTGAACCACTCATGATGAACATTTCTTTCCTTGACAACAAACAGAAAGACAAAAGTAAAAATGAAATGAATGAAGATACACAGATACTCTCAAGGGAAGAGGTAAAAACAAAAAGGACACAACCTTTACTTTGACATTTGAAAAGGGTAACTTTAGCTTTCTGGGAAAAAAAGGGGCAGAGTTGTTGCCCCTTTATGTCCTATAACGAGTCACATAGTGGCAACGTCGATCGCATAATAATGATGAATAGTGTCTTTTTTTACTGTTGTATTTCCAACCAGAGTTTAAACTCAATCAGCGGTGAGCTAATCAGTTACCGCACCTCTGATATAAAACATCAGTCGTTCATTGTACTGTGGCCTCTTTCTACAGTTTCCTTCCACGCCTCTGTCATTTTCTCTTCATTTCACACGTGGAAGTTTGACAAAATTATAAATGGCAAGATACGCAAGATCAGCTTTGAAGAAACAAAATAAATATATTAACGTGAGAAAGAACACATTTTACATTTAGTCCCCCCCTTTCCCCTTTTGTAGCATCGCTGAACTCGTCTCGTGTTCAAGAGCACTTAATGAGCACGCATGCCAATACCACTTCCACTTGATTATTGCGCGTGTGTTTATGGTAATATTTTTTGAATCACACCCAAGCTACTTCATGAAAAAAGCTCTCAATCACGTCTTACTTGAATTATGCAAATCATTTTTTTTGCAGCAAGCAACAGGGGATGTGGTTAGTCTTTTCGTAGAAATTATATGAAATGAATTTGGGATTAACGCTCTCTCTCTCTCTCTCTCTCTCTCTCTCTCTCTCTCTCTCTCTCTCTCTCTCTCTCTCTCTCTCTCTCTATCCCTGCAGATAACACCACTGTTTGCAATTTTAATGCAAATTTATGCACATGGCTCATCATGCATGTAGATATGTAAACAGACATCACACACCAGTATAACACTTATTTACTGCTTGACACACACACACACACACACACACACACATGCACACACACACACACACACACACACACACACACACACATTGAATTACATTAAGACTTACCCTAACCATAACCTAAACTCCAAACAAGTCGTCCCCCTAAAAAGTAATGATTTAAATGACGGGGATTTGCATTTTGTACCCAAAAAGGAAGACGAGTCCCCACAATGTGTAAACAGATTCATGTCCTCACAACATGAGTAATACACGCCCACACACACACACACTAAATGTCAGTTAGGTAAGGTGAAACACGGGGTGAAAATGATCAATCTCAGCCAGACAGTCATGCCCACGGAGCACGTAGGCCACCACCATAGGTCACCCTGTTCTCTGTACGCCGTCGTCGTTCAGGTGATGATATAAAAGTCACCAACAACCGTCTCAGAGTGATGTCGCCACGAAACACAAAGTGCAGCTGAGATTTAGTCATAAATCAGAGTATTTGAAAAAGTGTCTATTTGGGCCTAATGATGGCACAACATGAAAGGTCAGAGGTCATCCTGTGGGGGATATGAGTGATCATACCAAATATGTCATGACAATCCACTAGTTGTTTTTCACATTTCACTCAAATCTACAAAAGTCGACCTCATGGTGACGCTACAGGAAAAAGTCAGGAGGGTACATCCACTGAGGACCTTGAATATCTAAACAGAATTTCAGAGCTACATCCATGCAACTACTTTTTAAGATATAGTGGGTCGTTGTCGTCCCTAGAGCCGCTACTCTCTGCAAGAAAGTCAACATTTCCTAAAAATGTGGAACATTGAACTCGTACCCCCACCTTCCTTATGTAACTAATACTCAGATTAAAGGGGGGGGGGGGTTCTTCTGCAAACAACTCAATATGTACGTTTTTGAATAACAAACACATGTGATGAATGGAGGCGGCGGGCTGAGACCGTTTTACATACAGCTTGTAGCTCCGTGTTCGGAGACTCGGTGGGACCGGTAAAAGGGAGAAGTGGAGCGTGAGGGGCCCGGAGCCTTAAGTGCGAGCAGGTGTTTGCATGTTATTTACGTGTGGCGTACATGTGCACAAAGGTAGACATTTCGACGAAGCGAGACGGGGCAGGTGCAATTTCATCCCCCCCCCCCTACACACACACACACATGAAAGGGTCCTCCACGACGGCCGTTTCCATTTATGTGCCACGCTCCACTTCCTCTCCGAACGGCCGACACTCTTGGATTCTCTGTTACACTTGGAGCCATCTGTCATCCCGTTTTAGGGGTCCGGAGGCGGCCCCTCGCTCCCCCCTGTACACCACACTGTACATATATATTTATATATATATATATATATATATATATTCAATTCAAACCTTTATGTAAACTCGTAAGACATTGAGGTTTCCCTAAAAATAAGTAAAAACTAAAAACAGTTGCAATTTGATGAGCAGAGATTTGACACCAATTGCTTAAAAACAGGAGCAGAGGGGAGTACCTCTAACTTGAGTGTTTGTTGTTGTGTGTATGTATATATGTATATATATATATGTATATACTCATTGGAGACACAACAACATTTAACCCCCCCCCCCCCCACCATTGCAGAGTCACCTGTGCTTGAAGAGTATTGACACAACGCTCACACTATAATGTTACATTATAAATTGTATTAATTATTAATTATATCACAAATCACATATCCTGTGGAATTTATCTGGGGGTCATTTAGACATCACAACCCATTTTGTATGATTAAGAGGCCCTATTAAATCAGATGTATCTTTCTTTGCATATGTACTTTGATGTTTATGTCACCTGTTTTATTTATTTAATGTTTAAAAAAAAACACACAATTGGCCCCCCGGCCAGCAGGGAGCAGCCGATCAGTTCACTCATGCGTCGGGCCGGCCCTGACATCCTCCCACAAACCCTTTTCATTGTTAACATCATCGTTTGATCACAATCCCAGAAAGCTCTGACCTCCGGACTGAGATACTAGAAAAGACTTTGAGGTCATAAAAACTCCAAATACTCTTCTAATCTAAAGAAGACGCTACGAGCACAACGCTGTTGACACAAGTCAGATAACCAGGAGATACTTCCTGATACCTTCTGGAACATGTGACCGTCAGAAAAGAGGAAAAACAACAACGCTGAATATGTGAATCACATTTAAATATATCATCGTGAGTATTTGTTTCTGTTGCAGCTGTGGATTCAATTAGATGTCAGGTCTATAACCAGAGACTTTTTCCACAGAGGGGAGAGGAGAGGACAAAAAAAAACCCTTTAACTCAAAGAAGTATTGTTTTCTCTTTGAGATTTAGTGGAGTAGAAGTATGAGGTAGCATAAAATGTAAATACTCAACTGTAAGTACCTCAACATTGGATTTAAGTGGTGCTTGAGTAAAGTTTGTGGATTTCCACTGTAATACAACCAGTGGTGAAATAAAAGTACTTTACTTGAGTACTATTCTTACTTACAGTTTTGACGTAGTTGTACTCGGCTTCACGTGTCTCCAAATTCTCTTACGTGTATTTGTAAATAATAAAAACACAATATTTAAAACATCATTCTGCATTTAATTTTGTAAGTACAGGCCTACATTTTGCTTATACTACATATATTACTTTTCCTTAAGTAACATTCAGACTTCTACTTGGGACAGAGTATTTTTTTATGGTATTTCTGAGTACCAGTGGTGGATATTGGTACAGATCTAAGTACAATGTTGAGGGTACTTGTACTTTACTTGAGTGAGTCACCTTTTACTTCTACTCTACTACATTTAATATAATAATATTGTGTAATCCATAACAATACTGTTTAATCCACTTCATGTATTTGATACATTTAGTCACAGATTTATTAAAAATGCGAAATATTATCAAGTAATATTAACTAAAATTGGCCAAGTACGTGTAAACACATGTAAGGAATTTGACTCTGACTTTATGTCACTCTCAATATACACGCACAGAAAAAGACATACAACTAAAACAAGGATACAAACTGACTAAAAGGTAACATTTGACAACTATGTACAGATATACATATACATACAGTATATAATAATATAATATATATTCAACACAAGGGCTAGACTATACTTATGGAATTTTAAGTTATTTTTGTACTTTTATTTGAGTAAAATTGCTACACTTTTATTTTGCAACAAAGTATTTCTACAGGGTAGTATTGCTACTTATGTATCCGATTACTTGTTCAACCTATAGTCAGTGTTTATATATAATATGAGAGGTCTGGTTCACTGTGGTGCATTGAGGGGACATCGGTATTTCTGGCTCTTCTCCATCCACCATTGAAATAACAAGATGAGACCTCGTGCGCTGCCCCCCTCCTCCCCCTCCCTCGTCTCCTCCTGCGGCTCGCGCACCACCGCGCCGCGCTCATTGGTTGGCGCGACAATATAAAGTTCCGCAGTGATTCCCTCCTCGACTGCCGCTCTGCTGCCTCACTGACCGACTGACTGACTGAGGAAGAGGAAGAGGAAGACGCACGCAGAGGATTTACTCAACTTGATCATTCCCACTCTTATAATTTGACTGTTCGGTCCGTTTGATCTCTTCACCGCGTCATGAAGGAAAGGAGACTCGCGCAGCCGTTCGTCGCGCGCTGTAAACTCGTGCTGGTCGGGGACGTCCAATGCGGTAAAACGGCGATGTTACAAGTGTTGGCAAAGGACTGCTACCCGGAGGTACGAGCTCTTCTTCTTCTGTACATAAACATGCGGATGATTTAAATGACAGGGGTCATGTTTGTGTTATTAATTCCCCGCACGAGGAAGAATTAACATGACCTCGCTGCTCCCACGAGGACCAGGAGAGTTTTCCATGACTATTATAAGTGGTTGTAATTGTGTTATAATATAAAGCACCAGGATTCATTTAAATATTTAATCTTCTCATTATTATTATTACAAATAACTTTACCTCATAATTTTGTCTGTATTTATTCTTTTATAGTTTTTCTCTTTTCACCTCCCATTGTTGTTTTGTATAACTGTTTATTAAAAATGTTGTCTATTTATTATTTTGACGTATTTCTGTCCTGTGCTACTCTCAGGGGATAAATCTCATCTTATCTTATTTCTGAAAACATCCAATGGCGGTGCCAGATAACGTTTAAGTGTTATCAATACTGTGTTTATAATACTACTTATACTTACTGTAGTAAATGATGTTTGACTACAGGCTATATTTGAGTAATTTAGACAAGGTGATTAAAAAGCCTTTCAGATTGGAAATGATTTACTCCAGACAACGTAGATTAATATGTTTGAGCACACAGAATCTATGACTTCATTTAAAAGAAACACTTACATGTGAC